>NC_018253.1:232799-237113 GCF_000227135.1 Leishmania donovani | reverse complement strand
GTGCCAGCGTGACTCGAGCGCATCACAGCCGGCCCTCACACTGCCCACTGGCATGTGTGCGTGTGTGTGTGGGTGTGGGTGTGTGGGGCTTGCACCACCGCGAGGGGGACGCACCAGTCGCCAACCGGCACAATGCGGGCGCCTGCGAGGCGGGTGTGGGTAGCGTTTGGTGCGCGGGCCCTGCTCTCAGATGATGGTGTCGGCGCGTTGCCGTGCTGGCTTGTGTGCGCGGCTGCTTCGCACGACGGGAGGTGGGCCTGTGACGGGGCGGGGGCAGAGCGGAGCGCATGCTGCACGGCAGAGAAATGGGCACGTGGACGAACGAAAGGGGTGGGGGAAGATGTGCTGCATGAGTCGCGGAGCGAAGGAAAATATGTTGGCACGTGCACATACCCACGCGTACATGCACAACGAAAAAAGCTTGTAAGTAGCGGAGACACCCGTGGCCTTCTAACGAACCTCCTCCTTTGTCCCTCCTGGACCAGATTCGCTCGCATCCACTTCCCATACCTTCGGCCGTAAGCTCCCTTCATGTGTATCATCCACCCGTTTCTCTCACCCCTTTGGCCTTGTGCCCTTGTTGACTGCACACAGGTGGGCGTGTGTGTGTGTGTGTGTGCGTGCTCCCAAGCAGAGCTGTGCACACATCTCTGTGCGGGCTTTGGTTCATGTCTCGCTTTACCTCACTCGTTGACGTTGGTTTATGTGTTCTATTTTCCGTGCGTTTCGTTTCGCGTACTTCCAACTACGCATCACTTGTGCGTGCATGCATGATGCGGGTGTAGGGGGTGCTCCCCGTGCGTGAGTCGCCTGGCTCTGCGTATGTGCCCGTGTGCTTGTGTGTGCGTTGGTTTCCCCGTAACGATCATCTCCGCTCCGCACCTACGCAAGCGGCAAAGCACGAAAAAAAAAGGGAATAGTAGGCGGTGCAGCGCTCTACCCGCGAAGTACTCGGTGGTGTGGCAATGTCGCGCCCCTCTCCCGTGTCCCATCCACCCCCCCCCCTCCTCCTCCTTCCCCCCCCTCCACTCGACATCCGTGTTTTCTGCCCCTCCCCAGTCGACTGCTCGCATGCAGCAGCGCTGTTTTGCGCCCCGTCTCCCTCCCCTTCGAAGAAGATGCCGTGAAGACGGCGGTGCACGCACATTGAGTCCCGTTCTGTAGTCAGCGAAACGGCAAGCAAGGAGGATGGCTGGGCAGAGACCGGTGCTGAGGGAGCCGCACACGCAAAGAGAAGAGGCAAGGAGATGGAGGAGTTGCGGTGGCGGCACAAACACAAGCCATTCGCGATGTGTGGAAAGGGCGTATGAGCACCCGCGACAAGGGGAAGGGATCACAGCCGTGTCTACGAAGGCATTGCGGCGTTGACAAGGACACGCATCATGCGTATCGCTTTTCTTCGTACTCTCGCCCTCTCTACTGCGTTCCCGCTAGTGTGCGTGTGCGTGTATACATCAGCCTCTTTCCCCCCTTTCTCCACACACATACACGTACATGAACACACAGAGAACGCTGTGCGATACCCAATCACCCACCAGCTCCCAGAGACTTCCGCTTCCCTCCTCCATCGGCATCGTTATCTTGTTTGTTACACCTATACGTTTATATATCTATATACGTAAACGTATATACCTGTACAGAGTCTGCCTTCTCTCTCTTTTAGTTTCCGTTGGTGCTTCAGCCACCTTTTCCGGTACTATTACGACTTAAGCGACAACGACTATTCCTATTTCTACTACCCAACCCATCACGCGCATACTCACTTCCTTCCTCCCTCTCCTTTATCTTCGCTCCTCCTCCTTCCTCCTCCCCACTCGCTTCTGCAAGTCTCTTCTACTGTCTCTCTCATTTCAACACGATACTTCTTGCCTCCCCCCTCTCTCGCCCCACAGCACCATGTCTATCTACGATTTCAAGGTCAACGGCAGCGACCACCAGCCGTACGACCTTGGCCAGCACAAGGGCCATCCGCTTCTCATCTACAACGTAGCCAGCAAGTGCGGCTTCACCAAGGGCGGCTACGAGACAGCCACGACGCTATACAACAAGTACAAGCATCTCGGCTTCACGGTACTGGCGTTCCCGTGCAACCAGTTCGCCGGTCAGGAACCTGGAACAGAGGAGGAGGTGAAGGAGTTCGCCTGCACGCGTTTCAAGGCTGAGTTCCCCATTATGGAGAAGGTCTGTGTCAACGGCGAGCACGAGCACCCGCTGTACCACTACTTGAAGAGCAAGTGCAAGGGTATCCTCGGCACGACGTTTGTGAAGTGGAACTTCACGGCGTTCCTGGTGGACAAGGACGGCCATCCCGTGTGCCGCTTCGCGCCCGGTGCGACGGTGTCCGAAATCGAGAAGAAGTTGCTGCCGCTACTGCAGGCTGACAGTGACGGTGCAAAGGTGCTGTCAAGCACTCAGTCGTGAAGGCAGCGGATCGAGGGATGCAGGGGCCGTAGCCGATGGAGGGTAGAGATTGATGTGGTGCAGTTTGCGCGCACTGTATACCCCGCCTAACGACGCCAAACATATCCCTTGGGACATCTCGGAAGCGGTGCTGCACAGCTGCCCTCGGTTGTGCAGCAGGCCTCACTAAGCGCCTAAAGTCACGCACGTACCGTTGTGCACCCCGCTCACCCCACCTCTTTGAGCGTTTTCACTCGGTTCTGCTTCACCTTCTCTCTGATATCTCATACTTATGCTTGTCGACCCGCATCATCATTGCCATCGGCACTTTCTCCCCTTTTTCATTACTGATCCACGGAAACGCGTTCTGTTCCGTTCTCTTCGTTGCCTGCATGTGTGCCCTGGGAAGCAAGCGGGTGAGGAGGGAGCGAAGGGGAAGGCAGCTGTGTCATTTGTGTGCGTCGCTTTCTCCACCCGTTTCCACCTGTACGCCATGATGGTTGCGCATTCATCGATTCCAAAGTAGTTGCGACTGTGGATGCTACTGCGCTTAACCCTCCATGTCGGTTTGGCTTCCGTACGGCCATGGTGCTTTTTGGCGCGCACACACACACACACACACACACACACACACACGCATACGCAGGAACACGGGATGCTGGCGTACGTTTCTCAATATGTTGGTGTGGTTTTGCATCTGTGGTGCGGGTGAGCAAGAACCAGCAGTGCAGGAGCGACGGAAGAAAGGCGCAGGCGGCTTCCTCTTTGTGTGTGTGTGTTGCTCTACCTTGTACTCTGTGTATCATGTGCGTGCACGTAGTGTAGCTCAGCTGATCGCACGTTGACAGAGGGTGTAGGAGTCAACGAGCAACATACGTACGTACGCATCACGTCCGCCTCTCCCCCTTTTCTGTCCCTTACCTCTCTCCACACCTCCGTGTCTGTGTGTACATGTGCCTCTCGCACCCCTCCCCCTCCTCCGCTCCTCCCTCGACTGCGTCATTCTCTTCTCACCCGCAGCCGAATATTCTCCGATGAGCATTTCTACTTGTCTTTCGCTCCGCGCACCGTCATCCGTCAAGCCGTGTGCGCATGTCTTGCGTGTCTCTCGCCCCTACCCCTCTCCATCTCCACCTTATTCGCCCACTGTGGCGCTTCTGCAATCGGAAACACACACCAATATGCGGAAAGGTGTACAAGGACGTCAGTTTTCGTCCGGATCTTCCCCGAGGACGACGGGGGCTGTGATACGGCGGCCTGCGGTACGGCACTGAATGACATGTTCCAGCGCGCAATACATGCGCACGTCGCCGATTGCGGCCTTGATGATCATTATGATTACTGCCCCCTCCCTCCTCTCGCCTACGTGGATGCGTGTTTCTGCGTTCTGACTCCATGCGCATGCGCATCGCGCCACCAGTCCACAATCTTCGTCTCTCGCCTCTCCTTGATGTGTGCATTTTTGCCTGATGATGCTCCTCCACCCCTCCTCATCCATCACACCTCCTAGCTCTTCACTGCTCTCACTGCCCGTCTGCCAACAGAAGGCACGCGCAGCTGCATCTCAGCGCGTGCACGCATACACCTACACATCTGCGTGCACTCCTGTTGATGCGTTCATCGAGCAATCAAGTGCACGACGCTCAGAGAGAAAAGTCAAACACGCACTTCAGATACGTGTTGCCTCTGCTGCTGCAGTACCGCACCCCCGTACAGGCCTGACATGCTGCGCTTGCCACCTTTTCGCCGCGCCGCCGCTGCAGCACAGGCGTCCTCTATCTACGATTTCAAGGTCAACGGCAGCGACCACCAGCCGTACGACCTTGGCCAGCACAAGGGCCATCCGCTTCTCATCTACAACGTAGCCAGCAAGTGCGGCTTCACCAAGGGCGGCTACGAGACAGCCACGACGCT
>NC_018253.1:232023-232700 GCF_000227135.1 Leishmania donovani | reverse complement strand
CATACACCTACACATCTGCGTGCACTCCTGTTGATGCGTTCATCGAGCAATCAAGTGCACGACGCTCAGAGAGAAAAGTCAAACACGCACTTCAGATACGTGTTGCCTCTGCTGCTGCAGTACCGCACCCCCGTACAGGCCTGACATGCTGCGCTTGCCACCTTTTCGCCGCGCCGCCGCTGCAGCACAGGCGTCCTCTATCTACGATTTCAAGGTCAACGGCAGCGACCACCAGCCGTACGACCTTGGCCAGCACAAGGGCCATCCGCTTCTCATCTACAACGTAGCCAGCAAGTGCGGCTTCACCAAGGGCGGCTACGAGACAGCCACGACGCTATACAACAAGTACAAGCATCTCGGCTTCACGGTACTGGCGTTCCCGTGCAACCAGTTCGCCGGTCAGGAACCTGGAACAGAGGAGGAGGTGAAGGAGTTCGCCTGCACGCGTTTCAAGGCTGAGTTCCCCATTATGGAGAAGGTCTGTGTCAACGGCGAGCACGAGCACCCGCTGTACCACTACTTGAAGAGCAAGTGCAAGGGTACCCTCGGCACGACGTTTGTGAAGTGGAACTTCACGGCGTTCCTGGTGGACAAGGACGGCCATCCCGTGTGCCGCTTCGCGCCCGGTGCGACGGTGTCCGAAATCGAGAAGAAGTTGCTGCCGCTACTGCAGGCTG
>NC_018253.1:230246-231924 GCF_000227135.1 Leishmania donovani | reverse complement strand
CATCTCGGCTTCACGGTACTGGCGTTCCCGTGCAACCAGTTCGCCGGTCAGGAACCTGGAACAGAGGAGGAGGTGAAGGAGTTCGCCTGCACGCGTTTCAAGGCTGAGTTCCCCATTATGGAGAAGGTCTGTGTCAACGGCGAGCACGAGCACCCGCTGTACCACTACTTGAAGAGCAAGTGCAAGGGTACCCTCGGCACGACGTTTGTGAAGTGGAACTTCACGGCGTTCCTGGTGGACAAGGACGGCCATCCCGTGTGCCGCTTCGCGCCCGGTGCGACGGTGTTCGAAATCGAGAAGAAGTTGCTGCCGCTACTGCAGGCTGCGGCCTCGTCAAAGATCTGACGGACGTGCAGCACGCGCGTGCGCAGGTGAGCTTGGCAACAGGAAATTGCTCGAGCATCTTGCGTACGGGTGAGTGCTCGCTGTGTATGCACATGTGTATGTCGGGTCTTGGTCGCTTCTTTTGTGGGACACTACTCACGCGCTGCGCTCCCACATGTGACTCCGGTGCTAAGGACTGATACACACCTCTTGAGGGAGAGCGAGACCTGTCGCCTTCTCCGCGCCCCTCCGCCTCTCCTCCAATCTCCAGCTCTGCTTCCCCATGTCTGCTGCTTCGCGTTAACTGGGAGTGGATTAGAGTGGAGGGGCGATAGCGGAGACATATCGTCGAAAAGCGCAGCACGTCTTCGCATATCGCCGCTTTCGTATCATCCTTCTTCTGTCGCCCTTCTATCCCCACGCAGATACGGAGAAACACGTGGGCGGGTGAGGCGTTCGATAGGGAGAGGGGCGGTGAGGCGGCCGGGGCCGACGCTCTAGAAACCGCTTATTTACCTATACCACCATTATTAGAGAATGCAAGGGACCGATGCTCGATGTCGGCTTTGTTATTCTGCCGCACTCACTCAACAGAAGTCCCCTTCCCTCTTTTTTTTTTCGTTGCGCTTCTCGATTGGGCCCCCGTACCCGCCCAAGCGGCGTGCTCGACGCATCGTGTGAGACGATCTCCCTCCCTCCTTTTATTCTGCCTCTTGAACCAGGCGGGGCATACTGTTGCTTGCGCTCGGGTGCGTCTGCACACGTGCGCGGACGGACAAACAACCCAGTAAAGGCCACGTTAAAGCACACAGGGTCGGCGCTTTCCGACCGTATTGTGTCTACTGGGGACGAGGGGGAGGGGGAGGATGGCGGTGAATGGGTGGTGGGGTGCACACACTGCATCTCTATATGTCTTTCCTGCGCTCCTGTCTTTCCGTGGCTTCTCCCCTTCTTTGCCCTACCGATGCCCCGCTTTCCCATGAGTTCTGCCTTGCCGCCGCCGACGGATATGTCGCATGAGCCGGTCACCACCTGGTGTGCCCCCCTCGCGGTGGTGCAGGCCCCACACACCCACACCCACACACACACGCACACATGCCAGTGGGCAGTGTGAGGGTCGGCTGTGATGCGCTCGAGTCACGCTGGCACGCCGCCCGTCACATGGATGGCACAACCGAGCTCACGGTCGCAGGTCGCCCCGACGCAGCGCCGCCCAGGACCTGTCCACAGACATCAGCAGCCATGCATCGCTCTAGCTTCGCTACGTCGTAGGCGCTTGAGTCTGCCGCCACCAGAAGCGGTTCGGCATTTTTGGCAGGGGGATAGAGGAGGGAGGGGTGGAGTCTGATCGGCT
>NC_018253.1:229003-230147 GCF_000227135.1 Leishmania donovani | reverse complement strand
CCCTCGCGGTGGTGCAAGCCCCACACACCCACACCCACACACACACGCACACATGCCAGTGGGCAGTGTGAGGGTCGGCTGTGATGCGCTCGAGTCACGCTGGCACGCCGCCCGTCACATGGATGGCACAACCGAGCTCACGGTCGCAGGTCGCCCCGACGCAGCGCCGCCCAGGACCTGTCCACAGACATCAGCAGCCATGCATCGCTCTAGCTTCGCTACGTCGTAGGCGCTTGAGTCTGCCGCCACCAGAAGCGGTTCGGCATTTTTGGCAGGGGGATAGAGGAGGGAGGGGTGGAGTCTGATCGGCTCCCTCCCGCGCAGAGGGGGGGGGAGGGTGCACTGGACCCTGCTGGCACAACACTCTGATGTGTGTGTGTGTGTGTGTGTGCGTGCGTCCACTTACCCCCTCTTGCCATGATGGACACCACCACCGAACACACAAGGAAGGAAACACGCAAAGGTCCTGGCAAGGAAGGGCTCTGCCCGTCCTTTCCCTCCTCTTCTGTCGTATTGCCCGCTTCACTTGGCGTGTGCCGGTGCGCCCCCTTTGCTCGGCATGCGTGCACGTCTTGGCGCTTTTCGCGCTCCTGCTTATGGTGTGTGCGTGGGTGCACGTGTATATGTAGGTGAGAGTGTGCATGCTTGTCTCCTGCTGCTTGACCTCAACAGGAGCAACCTAAAGGAGAGCATTATCTCTCTTGTGGTAATCGTCCACGCCAGAAACGCGCGCGCCCCAGCAGGTGTTTGATGGCAACGCACGCGTTCCCCGTGAGGCATCACCTTACGAAAGATGCCCGCGACACAATACTCTGGCGCTGGAGCGAGGTCGACACCGCCGACGTTAGCGTTGACGTGGGAGGAGGGGAGGGGAGAGCAGGGTGCCACGAATGATGGCGTTCGCTCCCTCGCTCTTATCATGGAGCAACGAGCGTACTCTGGTGGGATCTGCTGCACGGACTTGCTGCCACCGTTCCTCACCTTCACCCATCTTTCTCTCTGCTTGTCGTTTGCGTCTGGTCTACCACCTCGCTTCGCGTTGCTGTGACGGGCTAGTGCATCGAAGGTGCCACGTTTGCTACTAACAGGGACGTCGGAGCAGCAGCAAGCGCCAGACAACGAAGCGTTGCGAGGCATGAGAGGC
>NC_018253.1:169578-228874 GCF_000227135.1 Leishmania donovani | reverse complement strand
CTGGCGCTGGAGCGAGGTCGACACCGCCGACGTTAGCGTTGACGTGGGAGGAGGGGAGGGGAGAGCAGGGTGCCACGAATGATGGCGTTCGCTCCCTCGCTCTTATCATGGAGCAACGAGCGTACTCTGGTGGGATCTGCTGCACGGACTTGCTGCCACCGTTCCTCACCTTCACCCATCTTTCTCTCTGCTTGTCGTTTGCGTCTGGTCTACCACCTCGCTTCGCGTTGCTGTGACGGGCTAGTGCATCGAAGGTGCCACGTTTGCTACTAACAGGGACGTCGGAGCAGCAGCAAGCGCCAGACAACGAAGCGTTGCGAGGCATGAGAGGCACTCGAGTGCACGGCGAAACAGGAAAACATCGCGCACTCAGGGGAGAAAAGCGTGCCCCGTCTCTGCTGTTGAAGGCCGTAATCTTGCGGAAGTGGCCGTAGTCGTTCCGCTCGAAGCGAAGCCTCTGTTCCGTTGCGAAGTGCACACCCCAGGGGCCAACAGACAACGGGCTTTTGTGCATTCGCATGCTGCGCTCCAGCTCGCGCGCCGTGCTGCGGGCGCCAGTATTTTGCCGTATCGTCGATGTGATGCGGCAGCATGAACCCTACGCGCGTGCTGGCATCCTGTACCCCATTCGTGTGGAGCTTGGCGAAGGTGTGGAGGCATGCACGCCGGCAGAGCTACAGGAGAAGATCGACGCGATGCTGTCCCGGTCGCAACGTTTTGCCACTGTCAAGACTGGCAACGTGTACTCGCGTAATAACTCCGTGGCGACGGTCATCAAGGCATATGGGCAGTACGTTGTCACCGGCAATATGCGAGGCGGGTATGTGAAGGGGGATCACCGCTATGGTCCGCGCCTGACCGGGTACGGCGGCGCCACTGCGAAGCCGGGGCTGCGGTGGAACGGCGACGATCTGTGACGTGGTGGCCGCGACGTTCTTCTCGCGAGTCCATCTTCCTTTGTGTGGTGGAAGTCGTGAGCGCTCGAGGAACGCTCTGTGTTTTCATGTGCAAGGCTGCATATTTGCCCCTTTCTTGTGGGGCGAACGGCCCTCTCTCCGCACTGTGCGATATGCGCACAGGTGAAGCCCACACACACGCACACGAAAAAAGAGTAATGTACCTTCACAGGCGAGCCTCTTGAGGGCCCTAGAACTTAGCCCGGGTGCACGTGAGACGAGTGGTTGAGGGTAAAGGTGCGAAGCATCTAGCTGTAGCAGGCTGTGCTGCCTCTGCTGGCAACCACAGCTGCGTCATCGAATGAGAAACGCATGCTCATGCCCGTCACATTGCCCTCCGCCCTCTTCCATGCTTTTCGCTGTTGCTCTCTCCCTCTTGCTGTCTCTCTCTCTGAGAGTGTCGGTGTCGTACCACCCGTTGCTGAGTTCACGCAGCACTTCTCATCACACACGCCCTCAAGACGCTGAGACTGCTCTCTCAGCGGCGCCAAACGAAAGCACGTAAATCTCGTTGTTAGCCACCGCAAGGTACACGCGCCCCACCGCAATCGCTGTTTGCTCCGATGGAAGCCACCGCAGCCACCAGCACCGGACTGCGGCAGCTACGCCGCGTGCGCCGCGCTCGCACGCAGTACGAACGCCTGCAGCGCCCAGACGACATACAGCCAGGCTATCCCATTCCGAGCATCGAGGGTTGGGTGCTCTTTTTCTCGAACCTGCCGGAAACAACAACGCAGGAAGACATAGCCAACTACCTCGTCTCGTTCAAGGAGGGTGATCCGGGCTACTTTGGCGCCATCACCGATATTAAGATCCCCCTGAACGCCGACTGCTTCTGCGCCGGTTACGCCTTGGTAGAGCTGGAGGACCGTGCTGGGTACGAGCGCGCGATCGCCGAGCTGAACGGCGCCATGTTTCCGTCCGGCGACAAGCCCCTTGTCGTGGCTCCGACGTTTCTTGGCGAAGAGGAAGAGCAAGAGCCGCAGGCAGAGGAGGTGGCGCCAGGTGAGAAGCGGGCGCGCGATTAAGCTGTAGTCCCCCCCCCCGTTGTCAACTGTAACGCACAAAAAAGCAAAACTAGGCAAAGCCGTGAACACCACTAGCGCCCCACGCCGTGCAACTCACCCCCGCCCCCTCACACTCGTAAAAACGCCATCTTTTCGCCACGCTTTTCGCCCTCCGCCTATTCCCAAGCCGCGGCCTCCCCGGCCGCCAAGAGCCGGCGCTCGCCTTCCCGGGAGGGGCGCCCCGAACCCTGGGCCCGCCCCCAGCGCGGCGGAGAGCAAAAGCCCCGGGCAGGAGCCCCCCCCCCCCTGAACCGAAAAGGCGGGAAGACAGCGCACCACGCGATACCCCGGCCACCCCAGAGGCAAGAGGCACGGCCACATCCCAACAGAACCGCGACGCAAGCCGGCAGCCCACCAGTCCTGGGAAGCCACCCCCCATGCACCTCAAGACTTCAATCCAAATGAACGCAAAATATTCTTTTTCCTCTTCTCTCGTATTTCAGAAGTCGTTCTCCGAATTGTTCAAACCATCATTGGAACTGAGTCCTAGCAATGAACAGCGTGCAATGCCCCGACGGGGCAAGTTCGGAGAGGAGCAGCACTCCCTTTATCATGTTCGAAGTTTTCTGCGCCTGCACCTTGGCGGTGAGCACATTCTTTGTCTACCGCTTTCGAAAGCAGGCGGAAAGCCGCGCGCAGCAGCGGTATGATAGACTTGATCGCTATGAGGTTGGTACCGGCGTTTACAACGTCCCTGCCGGCTGACCTGGTTAGCTTTTTCCCAAGCGACAGCGGCGCCGATCTTTTTTTTCAACATGACGTTCTATCACGAACAAGCCAACAAATAGACGTGCGCAACCACAGTTCTCCTACCTGGGTTGCCCTAAGGCTGAATCCTCGTCGCCGAGGACGAGCCTTCGAATCAGGCAATGCGTCTACGGGGCTTTTCGTGATCTTCCTCGTTCATTTCTCGCACAAGTGCTGTGCGATCAGCGCCAGACGGACTCGGGTGGACTGCAAACCTTGATCTCAGCAGACCATGTCCACGGTCATGCTTAAGGGTGGAGGCCGTTGCGTCTGTTGTGTCCGATCTTAGTTTGCCGAGAAAAAACACACATCAAATTTACTCAAGTACTTGTTCGAATGCAAAGTGGTTTTGATCCAATTGAAAACTTCTCATGGGCAAGACTTTCATCGCAACCCTGCGCCGATTCAATACAGAGAAATGAGAGCTTTTTTCCCGCCGCATATGCTTGGTGTGTCTTAGCTTCTATTTTATGCTGTATTGACTCTCGTTTATCGTATGAAGGAAAAGCTATTTAGCAGCAGCACAAATACAAATGCGATTATTGAATTAATTGAAAGCCGATTACCGGTAGCAGCTCTGCGACATGATGTTATCCACTTTGCGCTTCATCTCAGCCAGATCTGTTTGGTTTCTGAGGACAAACCTCTTGGTTATGTGGGACTCTCCGTGCGTGGTGTCACGCGGTCCTGTGACCACACTCTTTGAGGAGACGCCAACCAGCTTTCTATCTCTGTCAAAATGCCGAACCGCTTCTGTTGGTGGCAGGCTCAAGCCCCTACGACGTAGCGACGCTACGGCGTTGCATCGCTACAGATAATGGACCTGCTCCGGCAAAAAAAAAGAGAGGGAAGACTGAGCTCTTTCGATTGCCGTCTGCGAAAACTCGTCGCTTTGCTATTTTTGGGAAGTCTATTGAAAGCATGCGCGTCTTTCTCCCTTTTGCTTTGGACAACGAAAAAAAAAAATAGCACTTTATGCTTTATCGGCTTATACTCAAGAAACTCCTGTTTTCTAATTTGACACATACAATACGGCCTACTGCAAACTCCTCCCCAAAAGCTCTCAAAACCAACAAAGGAAATAAAAAAGAAAATACAGCAAGAGCACTTTTCTGTCCTGTGACGAAAACAGGACGGTGCTAGAGGAGATGGAGTCTTCTTATTTAAAACGTGCACACTATGATTTGCCGCAGGAGCAGCTAGAGTATTTTGACTCACGGGCAAGAACCCCTCCTTGTTTTGTGCCCTCCACACCAGTGCGTATTTTGTACGACAAGGCGGCTCTCGGGTGTAACCATGAAATGCTCCGTCGTTCTCAGGAACGGCCGGTAAACGTAAAAAGTGAGCTCCACGCAGTCACACAGCTGGGTAGTCTTGCTGAGAAGTATCACCAGTATTTTGCCCAGCATCCACGAGCGGATATCGAGAGTCGCTGGCTAAAAAACGACAGCGCTGTCTCCGGGTTTCACCGGGTAGAAGAATCGCAGCGGCACGAAACCACAGCACCAAGGACAACTGCACAAAAGCCAGCGTCAGAGGTTCCATCGCATGTCTCTTCAGTACAGCATGCTCATCCTTCAGTAAGAGCAAAGCCGTCGTTTCCGCCGCGCTCACGCGGCGGTATTCCCCAAGATCAACCCGAGAGCATTATAGATCGCGCAAAACGACAGATGACGCGGCCCACTGAAAATCATCCTTGGCCATCCAGAAACGATTATGAGCAGCCGCGCGGTGAACGGCACGCTCCGGTCTCTAAATTGTCTGCTTCTTGCGGCACTCCCGTATCGCGTGACTTGCCCATAGAAATGAGTACCAGTGCTCGATCACAGGACGAAGAGGCGGCGGTGCCGCAGCAAGCGAGGGAGCGGCCAGCAGAGGCTTGCTCGTATATGGCGCAGCAGGTGGATACAATCCATCCTGTTCTGAAGGCGCAGGACCATCAGGAGTCCAACTATTTAGCACGGCGCCCGACATCGCAAGGCCACCTGGATGAAGATGAGCGCATGCGCGATGACGAAGAAAACTGCACGTTTCACCCGACGGTGAACAACGCGTCGTGGCGGCGAAAAATGCGTATGCAAAAGTCTACCCACCGCGAAAGCGAGAGGGCGTATTCACTGCGTGTAAGTTGCGGTGGCCACGAGAACGACGTATACGATAGGATGCACGGTGACGCTGACGCCGCGAAGAGACGCAGTGCCAGCCGCTGCGCGCAAAAAGAAATCGACAACGCTGAAATCGAGAGAAATGCATCTCACGGCTCGCGCTCCACTTTCGTGAATCCGCACCGCTCGGCGGTGGACTCTCAGGCTGATCCCAAAGAGGTTTTCCTGCGGTTGTACGCGGATGCACAGCGTTACAACAAGGAAAAGGCTGAGCAGGAGCGGCTAATTGATCTCAAGCGCCAGCAAGAGCGTGGGGAGGCGCCGTATGACAGAGAAAATAGTAGCAAAGCCAGAGACGGCTCACAGGGCCACGACGACGGGATTGGTTTCAGTGAAGATGAAAAATCTTTCACAGCAAAGCCGCGCGGTTCTAGTTCTCGCCGGAAGGGCTCTGCGACGCGCGACCTTTTCGAGCGACTTTCTCGACCTCATACCGTCACAATCAAGTTCGAAAAACAAAAGGAACAGGCTGAGCAGGAAAAGCGTGAGAAAGAGCAGAGGGATGTCGAAGCGAAGAGAAGTGAAACGGAGAAAATTACTTCCTACAGCTGGAGAATTCCAAGCAAAAGCTTCACCTTCTCTGACTTGGAGTCTCAGAATGCTCTCTACGTATCATGACAGCAAACTCACTCCTTTGAAAATCGGATGACGCTATTGGCATCGTATATATATATATATATATGCATTATTGGGCTTGCACGCTTTCATTGTCTATGGATCCTTTTCGTGTAGAGCCTAAAGTGGTTGTTTTTGTTGTATTGCACGTAGAGTTTCTATATATATATATATATATATTCTAATTAGATAGTCTCTTGTGCCCTTTCGTCTAGTATTCTCATCTGCTTGTCAATGCATCTGTGCTCCTAGGGTTGTCTTTCGGTGTTTTTTTTTTTCGTCTTTTTCTGTGCTGCCAGGTGAAAAAAGGAAGTAAAAGGATTGCGTGGCCGCTTCCGCTCTGGGCCACTAGTTGCATTGCTACTCTGTACTCTTGGCTTCCTTTCTCATCTGCCTGAATGGCCTGTCTGCTCAGACCAACTTTTCCTCCTTTCAACATCGACTCCCTGCAACACCCCATTGTCTTTTGCTTTTGACCCTCCCCGTTGCGTGGGTTTCCCGTCGGAATAAAGCGACCGTAACAGAAGACACATTGCCCATTGGAGCAGCACCGTTGCAGAAACGCCACTATACACTCCCACATGCCGCACCGGAATGTGACGGTTTCGAAAGGTATTTTTGCAAGAACAAAAAGCGGTCTCTGTGAGCTGGCATGCGACTCTCTCGTTGCCCGAAACTTCTCTTCAGCCTTTCTTCCGCTTCTTAATCGCAACACTCTCGTTCTTTTATGGAAGCGAAGAAGCAAAAACGGTAGCTGCGACTTACTCTCCGTAGCACATCCGCTCTGCTCCGGTGTGGGGTCATAATGAAGAAGTACCGCAGCGGAAACTCCGGCCCCTACACGCCTGAGTATCACGCCTTGCTAGGAAGCGCGCCGTGGATCGTCATAAGGCGTTTGCTTAGCCAGCCGCCGAAGGATGCAAGGGACGATAGCAGCACCCCTCAGATATCTGAAGGAGATATTGTAACCGTCTTTTCGCAGTTCGGTGAAATCGTTGACGTTCGTTTCGTGCGCCACAGGAAAACTGGCCGCTTTCTGGGAACTGCATTCGTGAAGTTCAAAGACTACCGCAGTGGAATTCTGGCAGCCGACGAACTTAACAGCAACTACGACAAGGGTGAGCATTTCTTCCTTTCGGAGGCACAGGAAGGCTCAATGTCTTCCGGTGAGCAGAAGGGGATAACAGTGGAGCGGTGTGAGGAGGTTGTTGTGCCTCAGTTGTACAATGACGAGGTGGAAACATATGTGCAGTGGCTGTGCCGGCATAACATTACGCTGTAACGTGCGGGTGTCTTGACCAAGAAAGGAAAGACAACAAAGCAACAACTGACCTTGCTCTACGGTTTTTTTTTTCTCATCTGCGCTGTGTGGACACCACCGCCACCGCGCCGGTTGCCATATACGCGTGGTGGGCAACTCTGGAGAAAGCCAATGCATTTATTACCTGTTCTCCTTCATGCTTTCCCTTTCTAGTGTTGCAAAGCGATCACAAAAACGCGAATCAGCCTCTGCATCCACTCTTTCTTTCGTAACTACCCATCTTCCTGTTCGCTGCCTTCATGCGTCCCTGCTTTTCCCTTTTACTCTCGTGCTACCAAGTCCGCTGCTAAGGGCAGGCTTCAGGCATATCGCTTTCCTTAAACCCTCCGTTTCCCGCTATCGTTTTGCGTGGCGGTCACAAAACAAATCGCGGAGGTGTGGCGCCAGCGCCTACACGGTCAGTCGGCTTCTTATCCCTTTTTGCACGTGCTACTCGTTGCCGTTCTTGTACTGCACTCTTGCACGCACAAGCGGCGTTTTCTCCCTGTCGCTGAGGCCATGAGGATATCTCGACCCCCTGTGCTGGAGAAAGTGACACTGTTGCATCCATAACACAAACGACTGTATATCCGGTCGCAGTTAGTCGTCTTTTGGCTCGCCAACCCACGCGGTATTCTTTTTTTTTTCAAATGCGTATTGTTTTCCGACGCGCGGATTCCTTTCATCCCGCACCGGTTTATCGTCTCTTTCCAGCCGACGGGTTACATTCGCTACGGGGCTCCCGAAAGCTATCTCTCTCGCACACTCAAGCACTTTGCTTTTCTTTCCATGGAGGCGGCTTGCAGACGACTGTGCCAAGGCGACACCTCCAGTCTGCCGGATATCGTGGACTGCATCGAGGCGGGGCAGCAGGCACCAACGGGTAAGCTAGGCGCCAGGGCCTACACTGCACTTGCAACACTCATGCTTCGTGAAGGCGTTGTGCTTCGCGAGTCACACGCGTCGAACTCGGGGCCCCCCAGCAGGGAGGCCTTCTACGCACTGCGCATTCTCGCAGTTCTAGGCGCGCGGCATGCACAGGAAGGACACGATGTAAAGAGCGTCCTCCTTTCACTCGGCTTGCAGCAGTGCCGTGATATGATACTTGACGCTTACTTTTTTCTCAGGCGCCGGCAGCGGTATTATGTGATCATGTTTGTGACGCTTCTTATCGGCGTTTATGGGTGTCGTCCACAGGATTTGCTCCAAAATGCGACATCACTGAATGCTATGACCGGATCGACTGAATTTGGACGGCTGTCTCCACGTCTTGAGGGCCAAAGCGAATTTGCCGAGTTGATCCCAGCGCTGCCACACCACACAGCCAGAGTAGCTGCTGCAGCGGCAGGGTGTAGTGGCGGCCACACTTCTCTAACTGCTCCGGCAAATCATCAGCCGCATGCTGCAACGAGCGGCTCAGGAAGTCCACTGCGTTGTGCGGGCGCTCAGAATCGAGGTTCGCTGCTGGTCTCTATCCCGGGCACGTCTGTGGACTTACCGCTGCAACAGACACGGTGGTATCGTGAGCTTCCCCGAAAGCCTATCAGTGTACCCTACCCCGTCAACCCGCTCTACGTAAGTGCGGCGTTGCGTGAGGGCAGCAGCGATGCAACGGCCGCGGGAGGGATGACTTGCGACGACGGTGATGGTGATGGAGTGTCCTTGGCTTTTCAGTCGCTTGTGGCGGAGATACCGATGACGGCGCAGTTTCCGACGCCTGTGGTGCTTTTTTCCGTGTATTACGGCGTTGGCTGTGTACCGCGCCTGCCCACGCTCGACGACCTGGCTCGCCTTCAGGTGTGGCGCGAGCGCAAGCAGCAGGAGCAGGCGCCAAGGCCGCCTGCCACCGATTCCTCATCACGAACGTTTCTTGCGGAGCATCGGCACGGATGGGGCTCCATCCTGGAAGCGGCGGTGCAGATACGTGAACCGGACGTCGCAGCAGAGGGCGATGACCCACACCTGTTTGCTGTGCGCAATGAGATGACATTCGTGTCGCCCAACGCTAGCACCGTCGCGTATCACCGCCAGTGCCTGGGCAGCTCTCTGCTGCGACATTACCTGGAAGAAGGCAAGCTGCTGAGTTGGGGCTCTTCGGCAAAAGGCGCGCTCGGTCAGCATCGCCAGCGGCGCAGACGATCCTCGCACGGGCTACCAATAAATGCTACCGCGAACAGCGACCCCGCTGGGTCGAATGCCAAAGTCGGCGGCACCGCCCCAGCTTCCGTGAACGCCAAGCAGCAGTGCTCGAGCTCGCCCGACGCCTCGGCGCTGGGCAGCAATGAGGGCCAGGCGAGTCTGGTTGGGGGGGGTTCCCCTACAGCAGGCCCACTCGTGCCCGTATCCAAGGTGCCGCTTGCGCGCGGACTATCCACGGTGGATACTCTGTCTGAGACGCGACCCGGGGGACGGAGCGTGGCGGATCAGCTCCAAGTCCCGCCTTCCGCGGGATGGCCGAAGGCCACATCGACGGCTTCTGCTGGAGCTCTTGCGGTCAGCGCCACCTCTCTCGATGACACCGGAGCCGCAGGCTATGTGTACCTACCTTCATCTGTTCACGCGGCCGCACGTGTGGCACAGGTTGCCTGCGGGCTCGCCGTCACGTATGTGTTGACCGTTGATGGCGCGCTGTACAGCTGCGGCCGCGCCGACAACGGTCAGCTCGGCATTGGTGAGTGCAGCGTGCGCTACTCCGACGCTGGAGTGAGCAAGCTTCAGCGGGTTCTTCTCAAGGACAACGAGCGCGTCACCCGCATTGCCGCTGGCACCGCGTGCGCCATGGCGCTCACCGGAGACAGCGCGCTGTACTGCTGGGGCCACAACGTTTACGGACAGTGTCTGACGATGCCGGAGGCGAGCCACGTGTTGACGCCGGTGCGGCTGAAGGCCGGGGCCTACAAGATACTTGACGTCTGCTTTGGCCAGCTCTTCGGCGTACTGCTGTTCGACGACGGCGTTATGGGCACCTGGGGCGTTGCATCGATGCTGGGGTGCAACATGAGCGGCAAGAGGCTAGAGCAGAGTCTCGCACCCGATCGGTGCAAGTGTTCCAGGCAGATCGTGCACCTGCAATTTGCCACACCAACCCCCATGGCGGCAGTGCGCGCTGGACCGTGGCACGCACTCGCCATCTCACAGAAAGGCGAGGTGTACACATGGGGTGTCGGCCGCAATGGGCGACTTGGGCACGGCACCGACAACTCAGAAGTGAAGCCACGACTTGTCGAGGGGCTACGGTCGTCTTTTGTCGTTGATGCAAGCTGCTCCAACGCCCACAGCGCCGTCCTCACAAGTACCGGCGCCGTCTACGTTTTTGGCGAGAACTCCGAGGGGCAGCTCGGGCTGCGCGGGCGTGCGCCGCGGCGCTTGCCAACGATGGTGCCGCTTCCGATGAAGGCGGTGGCGGTGACGTGTGCGCGAGAGCACACGTGCATCTTGCTGGCGGACGGTGACGTTGTCGCATGCGGATCGTACAGGACGTGCGGCATCGGCCTCGGCTACGGACGCCAGCTTTGCGCCCCGTCGCGCATCCTCACCAACTATGTGACGCTGACGCTGCACTGCGGCCATCTGCAAAGCATGGCAGGTGCCGTGCACCGTCGAACCTCCATGATGGTGGTGGGCCACTCCACCATCGAGGAGGTGTCTCGAGTGTCGAGCCTGATCGTGCGCAGCGGTGTTCGGTGCGCCGGGTCCGGCGCAGGCTTCCTCGTGGTCCTGTCGGAGAACAACTCCCTCGTCGCGATTGGACGTGGCGAGCGTGGCCAGCTCGGCATTGGAGACCGCATGAAGCCGAATCGTCGTGGCGACGTCACCGTCGCTGCAGCCTTCCGCGAGGTGCATATCCCGTCCGACGTCGTCATAGAGCATGTGCGTTGCGGCCCCGACTTCGTTCTCGCCCTTGACACTAGCGGCGTCGTGTACGGTTGGGGCAGCAATGACCATCGAAAGTTGTGCCAGCCGGCGGATGTCGCGCAAGTCTTTTCGCCAGTGCGCATCGCCGCCTACGCAAGTGAGCGGATTGTGCAGATTGTGTGCGGGGGTACCTTTGTTGTCGCCCTCACTGCCGATGGAGAGGTGCTCACCCACGGCGAGGCCATATACTGCGGCTTGGGCGCGCCGACGTCGCCGACCAAGGCTAAGGGTAGCGATGTGCCAGTGCCGATGCGCGTCGCCGGCCTGAGCGACATTGTAGCGGTGGCAGCAGGGCTCCACCACGCTGTGGCGATGACGGCGTCGTGCAGCGTCTTCGCCTGGGGCGTCGGCGTTCTCGGCACGGGCAGCACCGCCGACGTCTCCGATTCGACCCTCTTCACGTCGGTCACTCCGGCGCCGGTGCGGGTGGCGCTCTCACAGACTATCCGCAGCATTGGCTGCGGGCCCAACAACTCCTTCGCGATCAGTGATGAGGGGGAGCTGTGGGTGTGGGGCATGAACAGGTTCGGCGAGTGTGGCATGCCGACCAGTGGCAAAGGCACAGGCATCGGCACCGGCGGCGGCGCTCTTCAACGCTTGGCGGCTAGACAGAAGGAGGGCAGCGATGCGGCGGCTGACCACGCCAGCGCCATCGCTACCCCAACCGCAGTTGCGCGACAGGTGCGAGACGCCGCCTTCACAGGTGAGTTCGGCGTGGTGGTGTTCGAAGACGGTCAGGTAAGCGTCTCGGGTCGGATCCGGTATGGTGGCCAGAGGTATCTCCTGTCCAGCTTCCACAGCATCCCGCAGCCACCCTTCTCCATCGACGTCAACGAGCCGGTATGGCGCCCTCCTACAGAACCGCGCTCCAGCTTCAGTGCATCCTTGCTCGGCAGCGGCGGTGGAGGCGCATCTGCTGCTGTGGCGACTGAACCGTGCCAGCAAGGGCACCAAGGGAACGCCGACGCGGGTGGCGCGTCCAAGAACGACAGGGAACCGTCGCCATCTTCCTATGTTGGCCTCCCGGCTGCCGGCAAGTCGGCGATGCTGCCCACAGACGGCCAGCATCAACACCGTCCCCAGCCGCCGTCGCCGCCGCGGTCATACGTTTCGGGGATGGGCGCGGCCGCTGCATCACCCACTTCTGCGCGCGCCAGCAAGTCACCGCCGCACCGCGCAAGCCCCTCTCTCCCCCTGATGACCAGAGGTCGCGGTAGCCCAACGATCCCGTCTTCGCGCGCGGCGACGATAGTCGGCGAACCGGCGCCCCTCGCCACACCGAGCAATCCACTTCTGTCCATTAACTCACCGCGGCTGGGCGCGCGTGATGCGACGCCGCTAGATCATGGGCACGACATGATGTCCGCGTACTCCCTCCCGAGCATCTCAGGACTGATTCCAAGCGCGCAAGGGAGCATGCCCCAGGCCGCGACAGCCGTCACACTCGGTACGATGGACACAGAGGATGTCCGCAGCGAAACCGACTCGGGCGTGTATACCGTCGACGAGGAGACACAGGCGAACCTGGCCTCCTCGAAAGCGTACTTCAATAGCGACGAGTACTCAGCACCAGACGCCGGGGCGCTTTTCTCCAATGCAGAAGTTCTCAGCGAGGCGGACGCATACACCCCAATGCCACTGCGCCGGACCAGCGATGGAGCCACACCGCCTCCCGTTCGAGCGAAGACGTCGACAGTGGCGCAGGCTCGCAAGCCGTTGTCTGCGACGTGGGAAACCTTGGACACTCGGGCACCGCCCATGCTGCCGCTTTCACCGGATCACTCCGCCGCCCAAGCAGCCGACGTAGGAGTGGCTGCTGCCTCGTCTACGGCGACGACCACGAGAGCCGCTGCCATGGCACAAGTGCGCGCGCCGACGCCGTCGCGGATACATCCGGCTCAACGTGGGCCAAAAGTGCGGGCCGCCGCAACCTCCAAACTTCCGAAGCCATCGTTGTCTTCGCCGCCGCCGCCGCCCTCGGCCGCTGATGAGCGCATCTTGGGCATCCGCTGCTTCGCTGGCTGGGAGCAAATCTGCATTGTCATGGAGAAATATCGGCCCTCGGCGGCTGAGGTGGGTATGGCACAGACGGGCCTTCAAGTGCTCCTGCGCCAGACCGAGAATGCCGTGCGGGAGGCGTGAACCAGAGAGGGAGAGCATAAAAGGGTGGGAGGAGTGTGCGCGTGCACAAGGGGCGGGGGAAAGGCGCTGTGTGAGCTTGTGTTGACCTCTCTGTGTGTAAAGAATCACGTATACGATGCGGTCGCCCCTTCACCGCCCCGCCCGCCTTCTTTTTTTTTGAGTTTAATTTTTTTTTTTTCGTGGCTGTGCGTATGCGCTCCGCACGGAATGCCAGGCAGTCTGTCTATGGTGCGTTCGTGCTTGTGTGTGTGTGCATATGTGGCAGATAAAGGGCCGCCACCTTACCGTGCCACTGTACTGCCCTCCTCTGGCTCCTTCCCGGTGTCCCTTCTCGTCTTTCTCTGTACATTCGTCCCCTCAGTCGCATGCAGACTGACGCAGCAGAGGCGAGGGAGGCTCAGAGGGGAGTGGGGGGGGGGAGATCTTCACCCGTGAGCGGCTTTCCGAACAAGGAAAGGGATCACGCGGCAGGAAGCAGAGACGGCAACAGAGCGCGTGCGAGAGGCATGCATTGGGAGAAACGAAGCGTACGCCACCACGAGTAGGCTTGACATTCGCGTGTGGGACTGCGTTGCCATCGCAGACGCAGCGTGCCTTTCCCCCTCGCTGATCAGAGCGCGTCGCTTCCACCTCCTTTCCTCCAATTCGTTCGAAACCAATCGCTTATGTGCGCATCAGTGTGTGTGTGTGCGTGTATGTCATGGTCGATGCGCCGCAAGCCTCACCATTCCTTTACACAGGCACACAGAATACGCCGTGAGCTCATAAACACTAAAAAGTGGCCGGCTCATCTTTGCGCCTCTTTCTCAGCCTCCTCTCCTTCTATGGACTGTCTGCCACGGATGTGTGCCTTCTTGTTCGTCCACGGCATCATTGCTTTCCCTCCTTTGGTGGATCCTCGTATGCGCACATTGGTCCCCTCATCCCCCCCTCCTCCGCATTTGCCCGCCCCACCCCACCCCACCCCGACTACCACAGTCTTACCCCCCCCCCCCTCCCCCTACTCTGAGGTGCTCACCTTGCCTCTACGGCGTCCCCCAAACGTCTCTCTCTCCACCTTCACTGCTTTCACATCAACACAAGCAGCCGCACATCCACATACGTACGCCGGAACATACGACGCCCCCCCCCCTGTATCCCCCATCCGCTCTTTTCTTCCTTCGGCAGGCCCCGCCTGTCACTGGGGTCGTTCATTGGGGTAGCTTTACCTAGCACAACACGAATATGCAAGTCGCAACCATGCAACCTGTCATGGAGACGCTTGGCGCCCTGTACGCCAACATGGAGAACGTGTCCCCAGCCACGCGCAAGCTCGTGGAGCGCTACATCAGCGGCGATGGCGTTATCGTTGGCTGGGGCTTCTGCCGCAATGGCGAGCTCGGCACAAACTTCCGCTACAACCTGGTGACGCCGATGATGATTGGCGGCCATGACAAGCCGATCCGCATGGCCTGCGGCGGTCTCTCGTCTGTTTGGCTCGGCGTGCGCAACATCTTGATGGCCATGGGCGGCGGCATGTGGGGTGAGCTCGGCGTTGGAAACCCGCGCTTCTGCCCGCGTGTGATCGCGAACGAGGCGAACATGCCCATCTGCCCTGGACAGGTAGACGTCATTCCCTTCACGCAGGACGACGTAGTCGTGGATGTCGCGGCTGGATCTGCCTTCTATGCGTGCGTGTCCCTGAAGGGTAACGTCTTCACATGGGGCGCAAACAACTGCGGGCAGTGCCACCAGGATCTCAACAACACGTGCTGCGGCTATGGGCAGCTGCGCGTTGTGCCAGGCGAGAGCGTAGTGGAAGTGGCGTGCTCCAACTACAGTGTGCTGGCGCGGACCATATCGGGCGCGGTCTACGGTTGGGGTGAGGTGACGCTGCTCGGCGACCGCGACACCGTTGCGGAGAAGTTGGCTGCCGCGGGTTTAGAGTTGGTGCAATCTCCGCAGTCAGAGTCCCGAGTAGTGGCGCGCGTGCCGGTGCGCATCGACAGCCTCGATGACAAGAACATCAAGCTCCTCTCTAGCGGCCCCTGGCACTACGCGGCAGTGTCGGCGGACGGCTCTGTCTACACGTGGGGCATAGGCAACAGCGGCCGTCTTGGCCACGGTGACCAGGATGACCACCTGTCGCCGGAGGTGGTGACGGCCATGAAGGGTAAGTGTGTTGTCGACGTCGCCTGCGGCTCCTTCCACACCGTCTTCATTGCTGACGACGGCAACGCCTACGCCTGCGGCGATAACCAGGGCGGCCAGTGCGGCGTAGTGGGCGAGTACTCGGTGCCGGTGCCGACAAAGATGAACATCACGGGTGGGCGCAAGGTGATTCACGCGAGCTGCGGCCGCATGCACACGACGCTCCTGCTGAACAACGGCGACGTCGTCGTCTACGGAACAGGGTTGGGCCTGGGTGTCGGTATTGGCTACGGCATGCGCATGGTGCGCTGCCAGGCGATCTTGGAGAACTACACCACCCTGTGGACGAAGAGCGGGCCAACGCACGGGCTATCTCTGACGATCCCGAAGAACACAACGATGCTTGTCCTCGGTGTTCCCCACCGCGGCGTACCCGTCTCGGTCACCTCCGTTGGGCTCAAGGAGGGCATCTTGTCCTGCGGCGTTGGCGCGGGCTTTACTCTGATGATTAGTCGGCGCGGCAGCTGCTACTCCTTCGGCGTAGGCGGGTGGGGGCAGCTCGGCTTTGACACGGCGCAGGCGAAGCACTTTACGCAGGACCGTGTTCCCGTGTACCCGCAGGCGACGCGCATCGGCTTCTTTTCCCGCACCATCATCACGTCCGTCGCGGCCGGCTTCTCTTTTTCAATGGCCATCACTGAGGGGGAGCGGGTCTTCGCTTGGGGCAACAACAGCTTTGCCCAGTGCGGCCTCGGCGTTGACCCGAAGAAGTACCAGCGCATCTCGCAACCTCGCGAGATTACTTGGCTTGCCGACAAGGAGATCATCCAGGTGTCATGTGGCAGCTACTTCGCACTAGCTCTCAGCGCGTCCGGCCAGGTGTACAGCTGGGGCACGATCGAATGCTGTGGCGTAGGACTGGAGCCGGATCCGAAGGTCGTTCCGGCCCACATGATAATGCGCAACATCTCTGGCGAAACCCGTGGTGTCGTGCTGTCGCCGCTGCTCATCGACAGTCTCAAGGGTATCATTCAAGTCGCCGCCGGCGGCTGGCACGGGATGGCGCTCAACGCCATTGGCGAGATCTACGCCTGGGGCATCGGGACAGGTGGGCGCCTGGGCACGGGTGACTGCGAGCACTACTACACCCCGATCCGCATCACACACGGCGCCTTCTTCACCCGCATCGGCTGCGGCTGCTACACAAGTTACGGCATCGACGACAACGCGAGGCTGTATGTGTGGGGCGTCAACGATAAGAACCAGCTTGACACGTTGGGTAGCAAGGTGGTGACGCCGACGCCGGTGCTGGAGAATGTGCGGGAAGCGTGCCTCGGCAAGTACTTCTCGCTGGCGCTTACCCACAATAACACGTTCCATTTCTCCGGGGTGATGGAGTTCGACTCCACCTCATACGCAAGTAGGTCCTTCAATGATGTCGACAGCTTGCCGGAGAAGCTGAAGCCAGAGAACATACAAGCAGAGCACTTACGTGGGCTGAAGCTGTTTGGCGGTCTGGAGCATGTCATTGCGCTGCTCGAGAAGGACCCGATTCCAGAGGCCGTCGTCACGGAGGCAATAGTGGGGATGCGGGAGCAGCCCGAACGACTGGTGCGCAAATACGCCGCGCAGGTGCGGTGATGGTGTGAAAACATGGACACGCCCCACCCAACGAAGAGTCTCACAAGCAGGTAAGCGGTGTGGAGAAGAGAAGGAAGCCGATCGAGAGTGGGCCGCCGTCGCCGCCGCCGCCGCCGCCGCCTCCGCCTGTGCGCACGTGTGTGTGCATCACCACGCCATGCGAAGGGGCGTAGAGCAGTCCAGCAACAATGTCGTCGTCTTTTTCATTTGCCGTCTTCCTTGCACTCGTTTGTGCGCGTCTTTCCAGGCCCTCTTTCCCTTCCCCTCCTCCATTCTCACATCTCCCCCGCCATCCCTGTGTCCCTGCCCCTGCCTCTTGTTCCTACACGTGTGCATGCGCATACGCTGCTGATCTGTTCTTGTATTTGCTCACCATCGTTATGTTTGCTTTGCGTTGGTCTTGCTCCCCCTCCCTCCCCACATATCACGTGCATCCTCATCTTTTCCGCCTTTTTTTCTACGTCTCTGCATCTCTCGTGTTCTCTGTATGTGTTGCCCTCCTCCCTCTTCCCTCTTCTCTCTTCTCTCTTTTCTCGCCGGACGTGGCGCAGGCCCCATGCATACTCGCGCTCCCCCTTTCGTCGCTCCGTCTGTGGGTGCGTCGGCCATTCTATGTGTTTTGCACCCCCCACACATTCGTCCTTCCTTTTCTTGTTCTCCAGTGTGCCTTAGTGTTTTTGCGTATTTCCTTCCTTGTGTGTTCGGTGGTGGTGTCCATCATGGCAAGAGGGGGTAAGTGGACGCACGCACACACACACACACACACACATCAGAGTGTTGTGCCAGCAGGGTCCAGTGCACCCTCCCCCCCCTCTGCGCGGGAGGGAGCCGATCAGATTCCACCCCTCCCTCCTCTATCCCCCTGCCAAAAATGCCGAACCGCTTCTGGTGGCGGCAGACTCAAGCGCCTACGACGTAGCGAAGCTAGAGCGATGCATGGCTGCTGATGTCTGTGGACAGGTCCTGGGCGGCGCTGCGTCGGGGCGACCTGCGACCGTGAGCTCGGTTGTGCCATCCATGTGACGGGCGGCGTGCCAGCGTGACTCGAGCGCATCACAGCCGACCCTCACACTGCCCACTGGCATGTGTGCGTGTGTGTGTGGGTGTGGGTGTGTGGGGCCTGCACCACCGCGAGGGGGACGCACCAGTCGCCAACCGGCACAATGCGGGCGACTGCGAGGCGGGTGTGGGTAGCGTTTGGTGCGCGGGCCCTGCTCTCAGATGATGGTGTCGGCGCGTTGCCGTGCTGGCTTGTGTGCGCGGCTGCTTCGCACGACGGGAGGTGGGCCTGTGACGGGGCGGGGGCAGAGCGGAGCGCATGCTGCACGGCAGAGAAATGGGCACGGTGACGAGCGTAGAAAGAAGCCTTCTCGCTTATTGTGCGAAGCCCTTGTTCTGCGCTAACTCCTCTAGGCTCGCGTTTCTCTTGATTTGCTTGTGCCCGTCCTCCCGTGCCCCTTCGTCGTTTGTGTGCCCCTCTCTAGTGTGTGGGCGTGCAGCGTGGCGGGCAAAAAAAAAAACGTGGCCATCGTCACACCAACCCAATGCGCGACTCGTAAGGGGCTGTGCCAGCGAAGGGCACGGCACGGC
This sequence comes from Leishmania donovani, assembly GCF_000227135.1. NCBI lineage: Eukaryota > Euglenozoa > Kinetoplastea > Trypanosomatida > Trypanosomatidae > Leishmania > Leishmania donovani. Next base: position 210,606 of record NC_018253.1, on the reverse strand, counting down.
GTGATGAGGACAAACGAAAAGGCATTTCACAGGAAAGAGAGAGAACAAGCCGTGCTGCAGGCGCAGATGCGAGCCATCTCTATCCCTCTGTCTCCCCCTCCCGGACGTCGCACGCGCACAGGCGCAGAAGGATCAGACAGGTGTGCACCCACACCCAGCCACCCACACATTCGACGTGTCCCGCTCTCGCTACGTCGGACCCCCCCCCTCCACCTCCATTTGTTCCTCTTTTACTTGGTTCTCATGAGTAACATGTGGCGGATGATGTGTAGGGGACATATGCCCCTCTCCTTCTCGTGCATCTTGTTTTTTTTTTTCGTCTGCTGTCGTTGGTGTGTCTCCCCTGTGGCTGTGAGCAATTGGATCTCTTTCCCTCTCTCCATGTGTGTGTTGCTGCCGTGTCCACGCTGTTGGTGGTTTGGTATCGATGTACGTTTGGGCACACTTCCCTGTACCTCCCTGCACCTCTGCGCACCTCCCTCCACCTTTTTCTTCCTCCGTTACAAACGAACAAAAAAAAACACGCGCATGGACGCCTCAACCCAACACTTCCGCCCCTCTCTCATCTTCGCCTCCCCCCTCTCAAAAAAAGGAGGGGGAGGGGGAGAGAGGCGGGGGTGTTGGGCTGAGGCGTCTGTCACTTACGTCACCACACGTGCCCCTTGCTATATGGCTATCGATGTTCTCGCCTGCAAGCACCCACTCACACACACCCTCTCTTCTCTCTCCTCTCTCCCCCCTCCCACACACACACACACACACACACACAAACTTGCTTCAGACGGCTCTCTCCCTCTCTCGCTCGCTCTTTCTTTGCCTAGGCTGAGAAGAAGAGAATTGCTGTGGGTGGGTGGGAGGCACGCCGGCTGTGACCTTACCCGTCCGCAGCAGCGGCAGTCGATTCATTCCCCCTCCCCCATCACTGTGAAGTGAGAAGAAGCAACAAAACAAAGCAGAACATAAAGAGGTGCAGCGGGAAGATGTACCATCAGCAGCACTGTAGTGCGTGCGTGTGTGTGCCACATGAAGGCGACGGGGTGCAGAGACACACGAACGCCGCGGGCAATGACGCGAGTGTGCTCCATTTAGACGGTAGTGCGTCACGGTGTTTTTCCTCTCGGCGTCTTTCTTGTCTTCCTCTTCGTCTCTTTGTTTTGTGGGGTCCATGCGCCCGCGAACAGCGAGCCGGCAGAAGTCGAAGGAGGAAGTGGGCGAGGGGAAGCCTGTCAGCGGCGTAGTTCCGTGTCGCGCAGAGAGGGAGTACTGCGTATCGCGACGTAATGTCTTAACACTGTCTCCTCTTCTACGCACCTTCCTCCGATACATTCAACTCCCCTCTACCTCATCTTACATTTCTCCCGTACATATCACGCACGGCGTCGCGTGCCTTTCACTCCTCTTCCACACACCGCGCACACACGCCCTTCCCTCGCCTTACGCGATCCCGCTGTCTTCTCTCCTCGCGTGCAGGTACGCGCGCGCATACCTGACGTACGTCTGCCGTACACACATACGCACCCACTCTTTCTTCTCACTTCTCTCTCCTCCTACCCATTCCCTGGCACTACCATCCAAAGTCTGTGTTCTGACTCGACCCGACTCACAGACGCGGACGGAGCAATAGGCAGAGCGTACAGACGCGAAAGAAGAAGGAAGAAAATCGATTCGACGTCAACTCTACAGCCAATCCGCATCTGCGTTTCTGCCTTCTTCCTCTTCCCTCTATACACTGGGGAGGAAAGAAAGAGGCCAGGCGCGTCAAAGTCGATTGTTCTCATCCATCTTGTGTACCTCTTTCTTCCTCCTCTCGGCAGCTCGTTGGTTTCCATTCATCTCCTTTCTCAATCCGCTTGTGTACGCGTCTGTGTCACCATTGTGGTTGCAAGCCGCCATCTGATTCGTCCTCGTTTCCCTTCACAGGCACACACACACACACACACATACAAGTCTCGCTGCTTTCACCATTGTCCCTTTTCTCCCTCTCGTACCACCTCTATCACCAACACACTCTCTCCTCTTTGTGTGCCACGTGGCTGGAGGCTTTTATTATCTTGCCCCTCCCCCTATTCATCTCCCTCGACAGTTATCTGCTGCGCATGTATCTGTGAATGTGTTGCGCGCGACTGTGAGACTCTGTGTTGAACCCCTTTCCTTGCCCTCCCTCCTCTTTCTCTCTCTGACACTTCTCTCTCCGCCGCTTTTGCCTTTGCTTCTCTCTATGTTTCTGCTTCCTCCCCACATCCCCGTTCTTTCCCTCGCTTCTTTCCGTCTGCGCTCCCTCTCCTGATGAGTCGCTCACGCGACTGCCCCGCACGTCTCCTTCTCTCTGTAGTTCTTCTAGTGGTTCTCCCCCTCACACGCAAAACGCCCACGCCGGTTTCTCCGCCCTGTGGTCTTTGGCGTGCTGTGTCTCGTCTCGCTATTTTCTCCCCGTTGTCTCCCTCTTCCTTTCGTCGTCGTCTTTTCCTTTTAGTTCTAGCCTGTGCGTGTTTTATGCAAACACACACACGCGCACGCACTGTTTCGCTTTTCTTTCCGTCTCTCCTCGCTTGCCTTCTCTTTTACCTCTCCCTTCCCTCAACCGCCCTCTTCTCTCCTCCTTCTGCTCTTGCTCCTCCCTCTCACGCACGCTTGTGCGTTTTCCTCTCCTTGGGCGTCGTGTGTGTTGCGCTCTCCTTGTGCCGTTGTTGTTGCTGCGTCTGTCTGTGTTCGCGTCGCGGGCGCGATTCTCTGCTGTCCTTCTCCTCCTCCGCAGCACTCTTCTGGGTCTTGGGGCGACTGCTATTCCGGTCACTTTTGCCGTCGCAGCAGTACTCGTGGCGCTGCTGCGTCTGTGCGCCACCTGTACCCAGGGGAAAGCAGCGGCATCAGCTGTGGCCTCATTCGACGCGTCGTCGGTGGGGCGGATTCGTGTGCGTCTCTCTGTCTTCTCTCCGTTTCCTTCGTGTCCTGTGTGCGTGCGCGACTGTGGCCCTCTTTCGCACCCTCGCCAAGAGCGACACGCATCCAGACCGCCGCCTCCTCTGTAGCCGTACCGAGGGATTCCTGAAGTACTTGTCTCTTTTGCCACTTTCCCCATCTTTCTTGCCTTTTTGTACGGTTTTCTCAGCGTAGCCTGGCGCTCTGCCACCCGCCACACGATCGCGCCTGTGTCTCCCCGCCTCGTCTCTTCTCTCCCTTCTCCCCCCTTGTGCTTGTGGTTATCATCGCAGCACGAACCTGTACGTAGAGGCCGATGGTAGACTCCGTGTACGGCGGCAGCGCTGCTGCCTTCCCCGCCACCGCCTCTGCGGGCGGTGCTGGCGCCGGTGCGACACGTTTCACCAGCGTCGCCCAGCTGCATGCGAGAGAGGCGGGGGCGTCGTTGTCGTCTCTCATGGATGCCTTGTCGCGCTTGGAGGTGCTGTTTCGCGCCAGCGGGGAAGCTCTCTGCGCCACAACACAGTCCTCCGCGCCAGATCCGAGGACCGAGAACGTTGCCCGCAGAGACCGTGACGAGCGTGCACCGTCAACAGAACCCAAACAGACCGCTCTGCAGGTGCCCTCTACGTTGGACGCTCTCGCCACGGCTGCCGCGCGGTGTGATGCCGAAGTGGGCCAGCAGTTGGCTGTTCTGCGCCGCGGTGTCTCTGCCCTCGCCCAAGAGCTGAGCGCACTCTCGGAACGCTACCCGAGCATGAACGCGAAAGGGAGTTGGGCTGGCGCGACGGGCGGAGCTGGCTCACCATCGTCGCCGCCTGCCGCGACTCTGCGCACGCCACAGATCATGGCGTCGCCACCCTCTGCGCCAGCGGGAGGCAGCACCAGCGGCACCGCCCCAGCTCCTCGTGGCTCGTTTGGGGACACCTCGCCGAGTGACCGAGGCCCCGCTTCCCCGCCACGGGCTCACCGTTCATCCATCGTCAACACAACTACCACCCCCCCGCAGCTGCCGGCCGGTTCCGCTGCCAGCCGCGGCGTCGGCAGCGATGTTGCTGTGCCTAGTTCGGGCCTCGGCGCGTCCTCTGCCGCCTCGTCTGCGGCGAGGCCTGCCATGCCGGCAGCGTCTACACGTCCAGTCAGCGCTGCCAGCCCGCCTCTCCGTGCGGCGGCGTCTCCCAGCCGAACAGCTCCCCCAGCCGAGTCCACGGCGTCCCCGCCGCTAGCCTTCTCACTCGTCGACCGACCAGAGCTGCAAGTGCCGGCGGCGCAACTGCCCCACGCGGCGTGCGTGGAGAACGTGAAGAAGTACTTGAGTCACTGTGTGGAGTGGCCTCCGCGACCCCGTGAGCAGCGGCGAGCGCGGCCACCCCAGGGTATGCACGGCGGCCGTGCGTGGAAGCGGGAGGACTCTAACGATGATGGCCGTGGCGGCGGTGAAGCTTCGCAGCTGAAAAGCCCAGATGGCCAACCAACGCGCTCTGGGCTCGGCGGCGATAGCACCCATCAGCGCAGCGAGACTGACGAGTTCCTGCGACGGCTGACGGAAGAGTCGCCCTATGAGTTGTCAGTGCCGCGCTCACCTCTGTCCAACTCCCGCGGGAGCCCAGCGGCCAGCTCCGTTCGCAGCGGCTACAACAGCAACAGCGGCAGCTACGGCAGCGGTGGCGACAACGACTTGCGCTTCGAGGAGGAGGAACAGCAACAGCAGCGTCAACTGTCCGGTTCCGCGGCTGCCGACCGCAGAGCTTCCTCCAAGGCGGCGATCACGGGAAGCGGCAAGCGTCACCGCAGCCATGGGCCTGTTCAGACCACGCCCACGCGTCGCACGCCGCGTCGACGCACTCGCAGTACGAAGGCGAACGGTGCCGATGCGCAGCCGCAACAAGCGTCGCGCCGCCGAGGCCGACCAACGCTGCAGGAGTCTGTAGACGCGCTGGTGTTGGGACAACTCCGCGCTGACGGCATTGCCCTTCCTGCACCAATGGAGGCCGAGTTGTGCTGGTGCGAGGAAGACGACGTGAGCGCGGTGTCGCAGGGTGCCGAGGCTGCCTCAGGGGTTGCGGCAGCCGCTCGGTCTGCCAAGCCCGCGGCGAAGGGAGCGAAGCGGCTTAGCGATGGCTCCTCGGGCAGGGGCTACAGCAGTGCCACCGGCGACGTCGAAGCTGACTTTGCTGTGGTTCTGCAGGAGGTGCGCACGCTGGTGCAGCACGGCCAACGCGGCAGTGTCTGTCGCGGCTCCTTGACTACTACATCCGCAGGATCCGCGAAGGAGCTCTCTACCGGTGTGGACAACCCTCGGTCCGAGCTGTCACGGGTGTCTGCGCAGCTGTCCACGCGTTTGCCAACGACTTCGACCTGGTTGGCTCAGATCCACGACTTTTGCGCCCTTCTTGAGGACATGGCCATCGCTGCTGCCGCCGGAGACGCGGACGCCACAGCCTCGGCAGAAGAGGATCGGCAGGAGGGGTCAAAGACAGGGTTCACACGGCGCTCACAGACCTCGGCAACATCCCTGACGCGAGAGCGTGTATCGGCAGCGCCGAAGGCGTTCTCGTTCTCCTCGTCTGCAGCCTCCTCTCCCAACCGCTCGTCCTCCGACGCCGCCGCCGCAGCGAGTGCCAGCGACTTCTCTACTGTCGCGGATGAGCTGTTTTCCTCCGCCGAGGAGGTGGAGGGCTCGAACGACGGCGAAAGTGGCGATGGCCAGCGCCATCGCACGAAGCGGACACCTGTGACGTCTGCGGCGACAGCCGCGGCTGCTGTTGTGGAGGCCTCCCCGATCTCGCTGATGACATCGCTGGAGCACTCGGTATCCATTGCTCAGCCTTCTTTGCACAGCAGCCAGAGCAGCAGTGCCGCCCCTTCTTCCTTTCGCGACACGTCACGGTCCGCGGAGCCGCACCAGGACGAGGCGGGGGCGGAAGCGGACGAGGGTGAGCCGTCTGCGCCGACGCAGCCGAGCCGCGGTCTGCAAGCCACAGTCGCTCTCGCGGATGTGTGGCTGGGCGGCTTCGACGTGCCGGGGGTGCGCGTAGATGGCAGTGGCGCCACCGCAACGCACGCGGTGCCCACGGCTGTAGGAGCCGCGTCTAACCGCGGCAGCGCCCCCTCGGCACCCGCGCCGACCATCTCGTCGTCGCCTGATCAGCAACACTTGCCCCTGAGGCAGCAGCGCACACCCACCACCGGCGCGCGCGCGCTTGCTGAGCAGCATTCCTGCTCTCACGAGGCTCAGAAGCACTGGCAGCAAACGCTTCAGCAGCGGCAAGACGCCCTGTTGCATCGGCGCTGCGTGCGAGTGCGTGCGGATACGCCGGTGTCGCCGGCGGAGAGTCCTCCCCCAATCACTGTCGCTGCCGGCGCGTCGGCCACTGACGATGCTGTGCCCCAACGAACGTGGGTGCAGTGCATGGGGGGAGGGAAGGTGGCACCAGTGATGGATCACAAGGCCGCCGCCGAACACCTGCGCGCCCTCTGCGCACTGTTGCAGACCGATTTAATTGTCATCAGCGCGCTGCAAGAACTGTCGGCGCTGATGCGCACCACGCCCGTGGCGGTGTCCGCCGACACCGAGGCTCGTAACGGCAAGGCCGCGCCGCAGCCGAGCTCGCCATGTAGCTTTTTTGCGGCTGCCACGCGCCTTTTGGTGTCTCTTCAGCAGCACCGCAAGATACAGGCCCGCTCCGCACAGGAGGCATACATGCTACACGACGGCAGTAACCCGGCGACAATCAGTAGCCAGTCTGCACACACCCTGACATCCATTTCCGACCCGCTTACCCCGCCTGGTCGCCGCGGTGTTGCAATGACAGGCGGCGACGGCACTGGCGCTGCACCGCTGATGCTTTCGGTGCTCCACCCGATGAGCGCTCTGGGCTACATCCCTATGCTGCGGAGCGTGGCTTCGACGGCAGTGGACAGACTTCTGAGCGGCGACTCTGACGGCGCCGGCGACACCCTCAGCCATGAAGAGCATCTCACGCGCTACATTCTGGCGGTGGCGCCGTACCTCCTCGCGTGGGAGACAGGCGCTGCTGAGACCGGCAACTGCGACGGCGCCCCGCGGCAGGAGGTACCGCACCCCCACGAGCCCGTGAGCCCCGTCGGTGGGGAGGGCACTTTACCACTGGCATCGGCGTTATGCGCAGCGTCGCCCTCCAGACTGCCGCTTCCCGTCTGGGTATATGTGGAGTCTCTCACAACAACGCTTCTGGAGGAGGCGCGCAAGCTGAACGCCATGTATGAGCTCTACGTGCTTTTGGTGGCGGAGGCCACACTGCAGAGCCGTCGTAGCGGTGCCGGGTGTGCTGCCGATCTCTCCAAGGCGACCTCCACCGCCTTCTCGCTGGCACCTATGTGGCACGGTGGCACTGACGAGACGCTGATGTCGTATGTGCGCCGCCGAGGTCGGGCTGCGTCCATTGCCCAAGGCACCGGCGTCTTGGGCATGGCCGTATCGCTCGACAATGGTCTTGAAAAGTATGTGACGCCCATCAGCGCCTATCTGCTGAACTCGTTCGACCAGTTGGAGGGGCGTCACCTGCTGCACAGCGTGTTTCAGGAGGTGCAGCTCAGCGACGTGGTGGCCCGCGTCCGGGCACGGCGGGAGCATAAGATGGGTTCTTCTCCTGCTGGCCGACGCCGCTCGCCCGGCGCCCCAAGCGCGGACGACGAGGAGGGTCTCGACAACTTCAGCTTGCTACCAGGCACGTTGTCGTCTCCCGCGCTGCGCAGCGCGGCAAGTGCGCAGCCGAGCATGCGAGCCACAGAGCAGCGGACGTCTTCTGGGCGTGGCGGCGGCAGCGTGGAAAACGACGTCGACCAGCCAGCAGAGCAGCAACGGCGGGGCGACAGCGAGAGTGAAACCACGCGGCAGCGCCGCGGACGCGGCACCGCTCGGCGCCTCATCAACCTATCAGGCCCAGGCCAGACACGCCACGCTATTATCGAGGGCTTCGTTCGATACCTGACTGGAGATCGGCGCCGGAGTGGTACACTCAGCGGAGGTGCCAACAGCCCCTCTCACGGTACCGATCAGCGATCCGGGACCGAAAGCGGTGGCTCACCGTCGCAGCAGCGCGCCTCTTCGCACACTGCCTCCCACCATCACAGCGGGCTGACGCTCGATGTGCCGCACACATCATCACTGCTGCAGGAGATGGACGCGCGACTCGAGGCGGGGGCGTCGAATGTGGCGCTTATTCGTTCGGTAGAGCGAATGTTGGACACCGGCTCCCTTGTTGATGCGCTTAATGTCGGCAAGGTCCTTCCTCATAAGCAGGCGGAGCTGTCGACACGGCACTACTTCAACGCCCGCGCCGCCACCTTCACCACGCGGCACACGCTGCCATCGTACACTGCCGCCTGTGTATCGGTGGTGCAGTGCCGCTGGCAGCCTGTGTTCCAGTCCACGATGTGCTTCTGCCCCGTGACGCGCCGCCGTTGCCTTGACCCGCTTGTCTGCGGCGCGTTGCTTATCTGCGCCACACTGCCGCCGCAGGAGATCATCTGCTCAGCCCCGGACCCGTCGCAGTCGTCGACGCCGACGCACGGCGTCTCGGGAGGACCAGCGGAGGTGGCCACGGGCCCTGCGACTGGCACGGCTGCGGCCACGAATGCGAATCGTCAGCTCCCCAACACCATTCGAGCGCTGCGCAGCCGTTTTGAGCGGAGCACCGAGTCCTCACGGCCGGCGCAGCAGCGGCAAGTTCAAGCACCGTCGCCCCGCTCCAATCTGCCTCAGCCGGAGAGCACTGCTGTCGCACTCAACGCCCCTGACATGCGCACAGCTTCGCCAGGGTCGCCGCGGTCGCAGCAACAGCAACAGCAACACCAGTATCAGCGGCTGCAACAGCAGCGCCCACCGGCGCCGCCGCTTCCGCATGCCGCACTCCCAGACCCCATCCGCATCATATCTGTCTCTTCCCTCTTCCCAGCTTTTCTTCTTCGCGGACCGTCAATGATGCCGGATGCGATCACGATTTCGCGCATCATGACGCGTGCCGTGACAGCCCTTTACGCCGACTCAGCCGTGCTGGCCAGCGACCGTGATGAAGGGCGGGAGGAGGAGGATCAGGAGGGTGGTGCCACTACCGCGACAGCTGCAGCTGCGGCAGTGACGCCTCTCAACAATGACGCTTTTCATGTCTTGCGTGCCGTCACGGTGCCGCTCGATATGCCGCCGGTGACGCGCAATCTTCTCGCCTCGCCGGACAGGGCTTACGCGTCGTTGCTGAACCCGCCGACGCTGCTAGAGTGCGGACACGTGGTGTCCCACAAGACCTACCTCGATCTGCGTACCACGGCGCGGCGGACAAATCGCAACGCGGCTGCTGTCGCCGCAGCGGGTACCACCACGGTGGTGTGCTGCCCCTACTGCAGCAAGGTGACGGCGGTGAAAGATGCCGTGACGCTGTCTTACCTTTACTGAGTCTCCTCCCTCTCTAAAAAATAAAAATGGGGTTTTCGGCACACCGCATCTTCACTTTTCTTTCGAGTCTCCCCGCTTCCTCGTCCGCCATGCAGCCGAACGGGCGAGATGGAATCGGCGACGCGAGGCAAAGAGGAACGAAAACAGGGGAAGTGAAGAGAAGAGAGATGTGTGCGTGTACGTGTGTGCAGCACCAAGTTCAGTGGCGTTTCATCGCGTAGGTAGTACGAGCGTGGTGAAGAGGGAGAACTAGGGAAAGGCCGGCATAAGACACGGATTTTGTGGATGTATTTAGGATCTCTCCATGTGTGCCGCCGCACCTCCCCGTGCCCCTCCTCCCCCCTCCGCACATCACCCGCCTCTTTCTTTTTCTGAACTCCCCCACGAGTGCACCCATGGTGTGTTCTTCAACTTTATTCCTGAGCTTCTCTTGCCGACGTTGCAAGCCATCTGTTCAGCTTTCTGCGGTGCCCTCAATGCTTGTCTCCATCAACACACATACACACACAGTGTCGATATACACACACACACATATATATATATATATATGCATATCTATGTGTGAATCTAACTGCACCGATGCATTTGCATTACCCGGGGCGATTTCAGCGGTGTTGTCAGCAAGCGGGATGGCTGTGCGTGCATGCGTGCTTGCGCTCTGCGTGTTGCACGGTTTAAATGTGCAATGCCCTCGTGGTCATGCAGAATTTCCGACTTAAACAGCACCAGAAGGGCGAGCGCTAGCGTGACTCATTTCTCGACAGCTGTGCCCCCCCCCCCTCTTCTTTCCAGTCTCCTGATAGGGGCCTCGGCCGTCCACTTCCGTGACAAGTGTGAGCACTCTTCACGCACTTGTTCCGCTCGCTTTCTTGTCTACTCAGTCTTCCTGTCTCTCACCTGAATTGCTTTCGGAAAGTGAGAACATCGGCGCACAGAAGGCAGCGGAAAGCCGCACTGTCGTCACCTCATCGCTCCCTCGATCTCCCGCACCAAGCTCGTAAAAGGAGGAACTCACCCGCTCGCGGCGCACGTGAGTATGCCCTACGGCGGCTTCTCGAAGACCCGCTACGGCGACTCCCTGGAGGGGTGGTCCGCCGTGGACAAGGTGGCGAAGTTCAGCCAGGCAGTGGGTCGCGTCAGCGGCGGCCGTGGCACCGCCATCTTGATTGCACTGATAGACGGTAAGGCGCAGCTGATCGACACGCCCTCGATCGGGCTGTTGGGTAACTCCGGCAACAACGGCTCCAACCTGAGCCACGGTCTCACCCACTGGCACCGCAGCGACGGCTGTCGCTCAACGCAGCGCGCCCAGCAGCCGAGCAACAGCGGATGGTGCGCCGGTCGTCCCGGCGCTTCGCGCAGCAGCACAACACCGCAGAGCCCGCCGGCGCTAGGCGTGCTGCTCACCACCTCGTATGTGCTCCGCAGTCCGCAGGACATGGCAGACGCTTCCGTGTGCTTCCTCGACCAGCCCATCGTAGGCATGGCTGCTTTGCTGGGCCGAGAACCTAAGCCGATGCATGTCGGCCTCTGCAGCGCGTTCGGGTTTGTGTCTTCTGTGGCTACCCCAAAGAAGGAGCGCGAGTACACCTGCCGGACAAGCACCGTTGCCACTGCTTGCCGCTCGCGGCTGGACGATGAGCCAGACTACCTCCTCTACGCCGCTGCGGCCGGCGACTCGGAGGAGGATGAGACCGAGGAGATCGGGTTCACGCTGACGTACTGCGAAGTCTTTCCCACGCACGACGACGCAACATACCCGAAGGAGCGGTCTCCGCCGCTGAACCCATCACAGCCAGGCGGTAGTCACGGGTGCAGTGCGGAAAGTGCCATGTCAAGTCCCTCTGAGCGCGGGCCTAGCTACGAAGGAGGTGCAGGACTGGGTAAGGAGGCAGATGGGACGGCGGCGTCCCTCTCCGAGTTTGCGCTGCCTCGAGAACGGGGTGCGAAGGGCGTTGCTTCCGACGCCGCTCACGCCGCCGGTGGCCCTCAGGCGAACCGGCTCGCCTCTGATGCGGCAAGGAGAAGATTTAGCGGCGCGCAAGACAGTCTCTGTCAGGTGCAGCCGCTTCACGTACCTCTCTTGCTCTCGGCCATCCCAGCAATCAAGGTAGGGGACGTTCATTTGATGATCACCCACGTGAATGACGGGCGACGGTCCTACCGCGTGCAGCGCGTCGCCGCCGTCTTCGCGGACTACTGCCTGTATGAGCCGACCAGCTTTGGAGAGGTGACGTGCAGCGGCGGCCCCGTCTTCAATATGCAAGGCGACTTCATCGGGGTGCAACACGAGCGCAACGGCCAGAGCCTTTGCCTGCTCATTAAGTCCATCGTGCGGCATTTGTTTGACGCGGGCCTGCTCGGCATGTGCCGTGCTCCCATATCAGCGGAGACAATCAAGCAGCGAGAGGTACACGCCCGGCCTGGCGACGCTGTCTTCTCTGCGATGACCACACGCCTACCGGCGTTTTCCGGTTCGAATAGGATGCCGCCGCTGAAGACGAACAATTGCCCCACCTCCCTGCGCTGCACTGGCGCAGCGGCGGCTAGTGACGGCGCTGAGCGGGGAGGCCACAGCGCGTCGAGCAGCCGACTGCCGGCTGTGCCGCTTGGCTCGAAAAGTCCTGCGACTCTCCGCGCCGAGAGGGACTTCACCGTTGACGCCACTGGAACTACTATGGCACCTTCCCTTGCCACCATGTCCAACTTTGGCAGCCCGCGCACGCTCCACGGCCGGCCCGCCGACAGCACCGCCAACTCTTCGTGCAAGAGCGTCCGTCCTGCTGAGGGCGGCGCCGGGGTAGCAGACGCCGTCGCTGCGGCAGCGCTTCCCCTTATCCCGCCTTCCAAGCCCCTTTCGCAATGCGTGCCAAGCTTCGAAGAGGTCTTCGCAGAGTTCTTCGACGGCGCTGACAGTCTGCCACACATACTTTACGCCTTTCCTTACTGCCCGCCGCTCGTGAAGATCACCATGGAGAGCCTCGCGCAAGTCAAGCGCGAGGACGAGCTGGAGCGCATCGTCGCCGTTGGCGGCGTCGGCGCAATCCTCGAGGCCATCGACGGGCACCCGCAGGAGGAGCAGATTGTCACGAGTGCCCTGGCGGCGCTGTGCCGCATTTGCCTGTGCGAGCGCAACTTAGCCATCTTTCTGCACCTCGACGGCGTGGTGACCGTGATGGAGATTATGAAGGAGTATGTGCGCCAGCAGGCCGTGCTGCAGTGGGGCATTCGCACACTGCTGTGTGCCACCGACATGTCCTGCCCGTCCGCAGCGGCATCGGCGGAACTCATGGTGCGCAGCAGTGCCCCCGAGCTGTTGGTGAACGTCTTGCGCGTTCATGGCGCCGCGCCGCGCAAGACCGCCACGCGGCAATCGCAGCCCAACCACCTCATCCGCTGGGACTGCGACCTCATCGCGAACCTCCTCATGGCCAATCCGCGTCTCACCACGCTGTTCCTGCGAGAGGACTTCCTCACGCTGCTGCTGCAACTCAGCCGCGACGACGCCGACAACGCGTTTCTTATGGAGGGGTTCGCGCATGTCTTTTGCGCCTTCGTGCAGTGCTTCACCGAGGAGGATGAGCCGCCCCCGCCGCACATCTTGCAGGTGGCACCCGCGCCCGGCTTCAAGCGGCACCCAGCCATGCCGTCTCCCAACAACTCTCCAGCGCCGCGATTCCGCGAGCTAAGCGTTCATGGGGGGGCCAGCAACCCAAACAGAGCGGCCCACTGCAGCGGCGGTGACCATGTCTGCCGCGGCGGCAGAGAGTCCCCCGCATCGTCGGCGCCCGCTACGTCGTCGCTCTACTCGCCGAACACCATCGCAACGAGCCCCCACAAGGTCAGCTTCTTCTTCCTGTGCGACATCATGAGCCATGACACGGATGGGCGCCTTGCGCGCGCCGTCCTTGACGTCTGCGAGGCCGCGCTTGACCCGAAGAACAGCATCACGGCGCACCGCGGACGGCCGGAGGTGGTGCTGATGCGGTGCCTCGAGACACTCCGCCTGCTGCTCACGTGGGGGCTATTACGGCTTCCGCGCGGCGAGGCAATGCTGTCGGCGGTCGAGGGCCTCACTGTTCTCGGCTTCGCCTCTACACTGGCGATGCCGCCGACGTGCTTCTCAGCACCATCGTCACCGCGGTCGTTGCCCTCATTCTCGCAGGATACGGCGCGCTTGCTGCTTATCTGCCAACGCGTGCGACGCGAGTCAACCTCCTCCAGTGAGCTTGTGGTAAGGGCGGAGGCTGTGCAGCGACTTCTTCTGAGAGGCAGCCGGATGTCGGGGGTTGTCTGCGCGGGTGCTTAGGTTGAAAGGCTTGTGTGTGTGTGGGCGGGGGAGGGGGCGCTGATGGCTGTGGTACGGCGTGCGGTATGGCACCACGAGGTGGCGCGCCGGTGACGAGGAAAGCGACGGTGTGCACGCCGAGAGTGTGCGCGTGTTTTCTGCTCGTGTGCGCCGGTGCTTTCGGCCCCTCTGCCTGTGCACAATCTCTTCTACTTTTTGTGTTTCACTGGAATACTCGATGTTTGATAGCCAAAAGGAGAGCTGTGTACGCAAGTGCGTGAGGACAGAGGGGTGCTGGTGATGGATGAACGGTGAGAGATGGCGGCAGCTACGACGGCGGCTGTCTTGGGCCGTCTCTTACTACTCCCCCCCCCCTGTGTTTGTGTGCGTGTATGTACCGCTCACGGCCTTTTCCTTCTCACATGGCGGCGGCTGTCGCTTTTGCAGTGCCGGAAGCAAAAAAGAGGCCCGAACGGCAGCCATGCCAGCTGTGAACCTACACACCATCGCACTCCTGCGAAAGGGGGGGGGTGCATTGGGGACCCCACTGCCCTCTTCGTCCTCTTACGCCCACCCCCTCCCTCCCGTTTGATCTTCTCCTCCCGCCTGTCGAATCCGGTGCCTGCGTTTGCTGAGGCGAGTGGGTGGGTGGGTGGCGGGCGAGGGTGTGGTGATTCACAACGCGGCGGTGGACTCGCATTCATGCGACTGAAAGCCTACCTTGGTCGTTGCGTGCGAATGCACCCTGTGCGCATGCTGGTGAGATGGGAATGGTGCTCGTTAGGGCGTGAGTTCCGTGACAGGACCTTCATGCTCGAGTGAGCTCTGCGTGTGTCGCACACATTCACACAGGCGCCTTCACTTGGCACGCTGCCACCTTGCTGCATCGAAACCAGAAAAGTCGCCTCTTCTTTTAGTGCTGTCATGTTTTTCCCGCCCTCTCCCTTCTCATTCTTCCGATCTGCTCCGCATCCCATCGCATACATGCGGATGATCTCACGTGCCCCTAACTTCATCTCCCCCCTGCGCACTTACGTGTAAACCCTCTCTTTCTGCACGTGGCATGCTTCTCTCCTTGCGTGCGCTGACACACATCCGGTCCCTCTCCCCCAAACACACACACACACACGCACACGCCAATGGTGCGCGCCTTTCTTCCACCGCCTCCGCTGTGCATGCGCGTTGTGCTGTGCGCGCCACAGCACGCGTTCTCGTTTTAATTCGTGAAGGTCCCTTCGAAGAAAAGAATACACTCTCCAGTATCTCCTGTACTCATCTGTGCAGCAGCCGAGCGAGGGGTAGCGGCGCGCAAGCCATTACTATATCCGAGTTGCGAGATCGAGTCGGTTAACGGTGGGAGGCGCAAGACAGATACATATTCAAACAAAAGCAGGAACACGAGTAAAGGGACATCTTTCTCACCCTTCCTCTGTTTTCCTTTCTGCGCCGACCCCCTTCCCTCCCTCCCTCCCCAACACGCCCAACCCGTATCTTGTCTGCCTCCTTGGCTTCGTCGTCGTTGCCACAGCCGCTGCTCCCCGTTCTCTCCTCCTTTTCGCTTTCCTCAGCTCTTTGGGCGCACTGCACTTTCAAGGTTGACGAGCGTGTGCGTGTGCGTGTGCGTGTGCGTGTGCGTGTGCGTGTGCGTGTGCGTGTGCGTGTGCGTGTGCGTGTGCGTGTGCGTGTGCGTGTGCGTGTGCGTGTGCGTGCTCGAAACGCTTTGTGATTTCCCTTCTCTTCTGTTGTGCCCCGGCGTGCGCCGAGTATTGTTGTTGCCGACGCGCACTCTCTCGCTTGCTCCTTCTCATACTTTTTGTATTGCTCTATGTGGGTAGTGCCTCCCCGGCTAACTCAACGCCTCCATCTCTTTCTCTCTCTTGTTTTTTTTTTTCTAGGGTACGTGCGTGCGCGTGTGCTCCCCCTCTTCCCACACCCCACACCCCTCCCCTCGTCAGCATTTACGTGCTGCTGTGCTCTCGCTACTCCGGTACGGCCTCGTCGCATCCTTTCCTTGCTCTCTTCGTTTCTGTGAGCGTCTTCGGCTGCTTTCGAAGCTCGCTCCCCCGTCGTCGATCCTCGCGTGTTGCCCGCAGATCGGAAACCCCCCACGGCCCATCATGCACTCTTTCACCTCCAACAACACGCCGAGCCCTCAGTCGGCCACGCACCGCCACACGAACCACTCCGCTACAAACACCTCGTCGCTACTGCCGCCGACCGCTTCACCGGTCCTGCAGGCGTCTTGTATGGATGCAAAGGAGGACCAAATTGACGCTGACGCGCAGGGTATTCCATCTTCAGTTCTCTCCACCTCAAAGGCGAGAATTTCCGCGGTGCCGACCAGCACCGAGTCCCCGCCATCGCGCGGCGCTGCTTACCAGCACGCCCCCGCCGGCAGCATCAATGAGAGCGCAGCAACCGGCGCCACCGCAGTGCAGCACAGCGATTCAGGTAGCAGCACCGCAGCACCCACCGCGTCATCGTCGTCGCCACCGCCTCAGAAACAGCAGTCGCAACATCTCAAACCCGCTGCCTACCCTGGGAAGCTCGACGACGCTCCTCACGCCGTGAACGACAACATGGAAGCTGTCATCATCAACAAGGGCAGGATCTGCACCCTTGCCTACTTCCCTAGTAGTGGCAACTTCCGCATCACGCACGTGTCAAGCACCGGCAAGACGCGCGTAGTCCTGAACATTCCGGTGCGGACGATCATCAACATAGAGACCGCGGCTGAGCGTGACGCGCGGCAGCGAGCGCGCCAAGCGAACGACGACACAGTCAAACTTGCCTTTGCCGAGAACGGGCGTAACACGGGAGGTCTTCTCTGCACCTTCCCCTCCGGCGCCGACGAGGACAACGAGACAGTGGTGTTTGCCCACTCCCGCGTCAACACAGCCTCCTTCACGCTGAGGTTGCTGGGCGGGCCCTCTCCCACACCGACTGCGTCGCACTTCGGCACGCACACAGCCGCTTGCGCGGTGACCACGGCGGTGCCGAGCATCCGCTACTATGCCCACTACGTGCAGCAGCGCAACAAGGAGAACCCGTCTATCCGCACGCTAGAGTTCCAGTCGAGCGGCCCGGCCGAGACGGTTCAGCATGTTGTGTCAACGGTGGTGCAGCGCATCTATCAGAAGGGCTCGAAGCACATCATCGCCTTTATTAGCGCCAAGTCAGGCAAGGGAAAGGGTGAGCACATCTTCGAGAAGCAGGTGCGCCCCGTGCTGCACTTCAGCCGCCACACATACCAGGCTCACGTGACGCGCCGCGCGCATGACTGCGAGGACTACGTAGCAAACCTTGAGAACCCGATGAACAGCAACACCGTCATTGCCGCCGTTGGCGGAGACGGCATGATTCACGAAACTGTGAACGGCGTGCACCGCCGCAAGCTGGCACTCGTGCGCTGGCTGCGCAGCGTGACAGCCGAGGGGAGCACCGGGGGCACGTCTGCCGTCTCGCCCAACGTGTCTGCCCATCTGAACGAGGAGACGTGCGCGGCGGTGACACTAAAGTCGGGCGGCGCTAACAAAGTGGCGCCCCACGGCGAGGCCAGCGTCGGCTCTCCGTCACCCTTCATTCAGCTGGGTTGTGAGGAGAACAAGCGTAACGGTTACGGCGGAAACGGTGCGACGCCTTCGGCGGAGGCGACGGCCCGAGAGGCTTATCGGCTTGCCCGCTGTCTGGTGCAAGACGGCTGGGATGCGCTGATGCCGCTCGTTGCGACGGTGGCGACCGGAAGCGCCTGCGGCCTTGCCAAGAGCCTTGATGTCCTCTCCGTCGCCGAGGCAGCGTTGTCGCTGGTACACCTGAGCACGGTGCACATGGACCTGCTGTTGATGAACTTCACCCCGAACGAGGATATGGTGGAGTTCCACCGCTGCCGTATGAGTGCGAGTCGACTCGACGCCGCACAGCGCGAGTTCTCGCAGTACAAGGAAGACAAGGCGGCCGAGCTGCAGGAGCGATTGCGGCTGAGAGAGGCGCTCCAGCTGCCTCCCCGAATGCTGACGGCAGCCGACTGTATGACACCTTTCCTGAAGGATGGCTCGAACGTCTACCGCGACGCCGTCAGCTGCGCGACGCGGATGCCGGAGTTACACAGCCGTGTCGCCTTTATGTCGCTGTCGTTTGGCGCCGCGAACGACATCGACCACGGCTCGGAGTCGTTGCGTTGGATGGGCAATGCCCGCTTCCACGTGTATGGTGGGTACATGATACTGCGTGGCCTCAAGCGGTACAAAGGCATGCTGCGTTACCTGCCGTGGGAGAGCAAGGCTGGCAAGACGGTGGAGAAGCTGCACACACGCTGCAAGATTCCATCGACAGATGACTTTCCGCTCTGCACGATGCGGGAGAGCTGCCCGCACTGCCGCCAGTATGTGTTTGCCCACTGCGGCGCGCCGTCGCTCTCCTCGATGCAAGGCAATGACACGCATCCGGGCCCAACTCCAAACACCAGCCGAGGCGCTGCCCAGCCCATTAGTGCCGCCGAAGCTCTAGCCCCATACACGGACCAGCAGTTGCTCGACGAGGACGCTGTGGACTTCAAGGATGAGCGGCTCCCGTGGGTAACCATTCGCGGTGATTTCTGCATCGCACTCCTGTGCAACGTGCGGGATGTTGCGCAGGACATGCTCATGGCGCCGTTAGCACACATGTCGGATGGCGCCATCGATGTAGTCTACTGCCGCGTCGACCCCACCACGGGCCGCGGAGGACGGATGGAGATGCTGAAGTTCTTTATGGGTCTGGAGTCGGGTGCACACGTCAACCTCGACTTTGTGAACTACGTAAAGGCGCGCGCCTTGGAGATCAAGGTGGACGCCGGCATCTCGATGTCGGACGGCGAGTTGATGCCGCTCAGCTCCGTGCGCGTGACGAAGATGCGCGGCAGCGTGCAGCTCGTGCGCAGTGGGTAGAGCGAGTGGCCAAGGATCCAGTGCGGGAGGGCGGAGAGAGACTTTCATGTCTGTCAGAGGCATCGTGTATATGTGTACGAGTGTACATCGCCTCCTTTTCTACATTCGTTCTTTCTCCCTTTTCTCTCTCGTGGATGTTCTCCATGCGCCACACAGCCGAATACGTGCTAATTCGCTCCCTCTCTCTCTGTGTGTCTGCCTGCTGCATCCTCTATTGGCTGTCTGCTCTTTTCCGTCTGCGGTGCTTTTCTATTATTCTGTTCCCTCTCTCATTCCTCCTCTTCTGACGAGGCCTGCAGACACATTTGAAAAGTTTTTAAAGTTATGTTGGCGGCTCGCGAAAGCTGCCTGGAGGCCGTCAAGTGTAGGATGTCGTTGTTGTCATTGCTGCTTGAGTGTGTGGTGGCGCTTGCTCGTCTGCTACAGATGTGGAATGCTGTAGCCGCGTCTCTCGTGTGCGCTCGTGCCGGCTTGCTGTGCTGCTCTCTCTCTCTCTGACTTTGATTTTTTTTTTTCTTGCTCGTTTCCTCCCGTGTTGTGTTCAACGCCTCCTCCTGTTTCTGTACGTCTGCCATGGGGCCTTGAAGGATGTGCGCGTGTGTATGCGGAGGCCCGGTGATGAGGTCCGTGGCCCCATCGTCACGGAGACAACACGCGCCCTCCCCCTCTTCCTCGTGAGCTCCATCCTTCACGAGCCAATCTTGATCTGCTCCTGCTCTTCCCAGACAGCAGAGGCGACGCCCCCCTTCGCCATTTCTTCGTCTCTCCGTGTGCGCGTGCGCGTGAGCTGTGTTTTGTGTTGTGTTTTGCTGTACTGCGCTGCGCACCGCTGCTTGTCTGACGCATTCGCCTGAGATGCTTGGCCACTGCTTCTTCGTTGCTCTCTCCCACTCTCTCTTCTTTGGACTCTCCAGGAGAGAGGGGAAGATCGTGTGGGCGGCGATGCGGCGAAGAGAGGGAGAGGGGTGGCGGAAGGAAAAGAAAGGATGGGGGGGGCGGGGTGGGGCGGTGGCCCACTCGCGTAGCGAAGGGCTGAACCCCTCGCAGACCTCTCTCTCCGTGTGTGTGTTGCCTTGCGCCTCTCCCCCCCCATCCTTACCTCCCCCCGATCGCCCTTTTCGATCGTTTTTGCTTTCCTGGACTTTTTTCTCTTACATCTGTCTTTCACGCCTGCGTGGCGTGTGGAGGAGGGGTGGGGGCACGACATGCTCTTTTTCGCGTGTCGCCGCCGGCGGTACGGACGGCATCGCCGCCGCAGTGGTTGGCGGGTGATGTTCGTGCCTCCGTTGGCTTGGCTCTCGCGTACACCTCTCTGTTTATATATATTTATCGTGTTCCTTTCGATTGACGTATATATATATATATATATGCGTGTGTGTGTATGCATAGGAGTGCATATATATGTTTTTCAGCTGGCGCTGCTTTTTCAGTTTTTTTTTTTCCATCTCTCGCGAGCGCGTTCCCGAGCCGTTGGCACGAAAGAGTCGATAAAAGGAACGGTGAAGGCACCCCGGAATGGCGTGGCAGTGGCGTGATGCGTTCCCTCTCTCCGTCCACATCCATCTCGAATGCCTGTCCGTCACGTGGGACGGTGAACCACTTGCGTGCGGCGGGCGGATGGGTGAGGACACCATGAAGGGAGGCAGAGACGGCGACACAGAGGACATACACACAAATACACACACACACACGCTCGCTGCCGCTATCATCTCCTCTCTCTAGAGTGCTGCAATACAACGAGTCCGCCGCTGTCGCGTTGCTGGGACCTGTTGCTCCATGAGTATGTCTCCCTTTTTCTACTGGACACCCTCGCCTGTGCCCTTTAATCTTTTTGCTTTACCGCATCAGTGGCGCGTCACCCGCCTCTCCTCTCTTTCTGCAGCGTGTGCCTATTCTCTCCTGCATCACGAGGTATGTGTCGCCAACCAAAGACTCTGCTCTACACAAGCGAACGCGCTGACACACTCGCGGACATACTGCAGGTCAATCACAGTTTATTGCTTTTCCTCCTTTAAGCAGGCAAGGGTGGGAGGCCGGAAGGACTGACGTCACTATCCTCTGCCCCCTCCCACCCATTTTCCATGTGCGTTGATGCTCCTACGTGAATCTTTCACGGCGGTCCGTCGCCTTCGCGGGGCTGTGGCCTTCACACCGCTTCGGCTCACGGCTGTTTGCACGATTCCACGGTACAGCACCGTGCAAGACGGGCGCAGCTGCCGGGAACAGACACACCCTCGCCGCCATCAATGTCCTTCGCGGAATTCTGTAGCTGGCGTCCACCAGCGACATCACCGCCATCATGCGCGGTCGGTGGAGCCTTGTGCCCGATTTCGTGGTGCGGCACCGTCGTCGGGACGTCGTGGTAAGTCGCGGACGCGCAGTGAGGCGCACGTCTTGCATGAGGCGACTTTGCGGCCGTCGCGTTTTACACCCATGAGAGCTACGAGGGCGCATGATGCTACGTGCACCTCGCCGTATGAGTTGAATACGGCTCAGATGTTGGACGCTGTGCTGGCTCTTTCCTCGGCTCTTTACGAGGACGAGGCCGCCGCGACGGCTGCCCGCTTCAATGACGCCAAGGCGCCGAGTAATGCTGCCGACCACCCCGTCTCCTCTCCACATGTGCCCCCTATGACGTCGTACCGTGCTCTTGGTGAGCTGGAAGGGGTGACGGCGGTTCCGGAGGATGCGTATGGGTCTCTCGACGCGGAGGACTTAATGACGTCCATGGGCGCGTGCTCTGAGGGATGTGGTGACAAGCGGGACAAGCGTACACTGCACATCGATCTCGCTACCAACTCCCCGGCGCCTTCTTTCTCGAGCGCCGTTATAGCGCAGCCTTCAAGTACTGGCACGACCTCTTCCTCCATCGTGGCTACCTTCGCTGCCCGTGACGTCCCGCTCGAGCGCAAGGTGCTCCAGTTTATGGACCTGTGCAGCAACGCGAGTGCAACGCCACACCTAAGCGGCGACCACAGCGACGCGGCGTCGCAGCTACCTTGGAATGGCGGAGCGGGAGCGCGAGCTGGCGACAGTAGGAGGGATCGCATTACTCCTTCCGCTGCCACCGCATGGTCTTCTTCCGCTGCTGCAGCGCTGGTATTGCCGGGGCTGGACATGAAGGCCATCCTGGCACATGGCGTGCTGGAGAATCGTCATCTGCGTGGCCTCTCTCTCGTTCGGTGTGACTTCTCGCTAGTGCGGTGGTCGCACGTGACGCTGGAGGACTGCGACCTTTCGCGCAGCCTCTTCTACGGAGCCAAGCTGGACACCGTGATTTTTCGTCGCTGCAACTTCACAGGCTGCATCCTCAAAGGCGTCCAGTGCCGCCCATCCTTGTCCACCACGGCCCGCTTTGAGGACTGCGATTTCCGCCTTGCCGCTGTTGGGCTGACGTGCATCCCACACGACTCGAGGCAGACGGGCAAAGACGCCGATCAAGGCCAGGGCATCATCTGTAGCAGCAGCCGCCGGGACGGCCCATCGGTGTGCTTCCTTCGTTGCAACTTCGACCTCAGTGACTTTCAGTTCAGCCAAGGCCTTGACAAGGCCAAGTTTGTGAAGTGCAGCAATACGCGTTCGGCCTCGCGCTTCCCTCTCCGTGTTCGCGGGGGCTAGGCTGACGGGTTTAGCGGGGTTTTCGACGACGGAGGATGAGAGGGTAGGGGGGGGGGGCGAGGGATGCATGCGTGGCGATGCGTGGGTGCATTATACAGCACGAGTGGGGCCAAGCTACTGCTTTGCCTTGTCGGGCCTCCTTGTGGTCATCTCTCGCGCCTCTCACTGTGGCTTGGCCTCCTTTACGACCGACGCGGATGCCGACTTCCCGCAGCTTGCAGGGCGCGACCGCACGTGCACGTGTTTGCATGCATGCAGCGATGAGTCTGCGTATGCTTGCTTCCTTCGTTGCCGTTTCCATCGTCACAGGTACGGACCAAAAGAAGAATATACTGTCACCCTGAAGCACTCGCCGCATGTGTGCTTGTGTGTGTGCGTCCCCAACCACCTACGAGGGCAGGCCTGTCCTTTCCCAAGAAGGCCTTGCGTCTCTCATACCCACTTCGGTGCGTGACTCATCCACATCGTCCTCCTCCCCCTTCTGGAACTCTCCTCCCCCCTCTATCTCGCGCTCTTCCCGTGTGGTGTTCTCTCCGCCAGGTTCCATCACACACGTGTCTTTCTACGCTGGGCGGTTACTCTCTCCCTCTACTTGTTTGTCTGTGGTGCTTGCGGTGTGCGTGAGCGCCTGAGTGCGTGAGTGCCAGCCGAAACAGGTAGCTCTTTACCACTTCATCCATTGGTCTCTCTCCACGCCCAACAGCACGCACGCTGACATCCTCCCCACCGACTCACTCACGGCTCTGCTACCCTTCCCCTCCTGCATACCTCCGTCCCCCAACCCCTGTTCAGTCTCTCACAAAATCTTTTCAACACCACCGCCCTCTTCCCTTCCCTCTTTTCCGGCTTTCATTCCTCAGCTGAGCATCTTCCGTGCCCCTTCCGTGACTCACAGCGCGCCCTCTCGCCTCGTCTTCCGCTGCATCTTCGACTCCACCGTTTGTGCTCCCCTTGCGGGCTGATTTTGAAATGAACCCCGCGAGTCACTCACAGGGTGGGGCCGCCGTGCCCCCCACGGTGACGGCGACAGCGGCCGGTAGCACCCGCGAGGATCCGTGGCCGCAGATGGAGAAGCAGGTAGGCGGCATGCTGGCGGACTTGAACGCGCAGATGCAGCGCTTCCGCGACACGGCTATGCCCACCGTGATCGCCGAAAACGAACTGCTGGAGGCTGTGGGCGGCTGCAGCGAAGCCGTGGAGGATATGCGCTTTGCCCTCGACACCGCCATGGAGCACCCGGAGTCCTTCGCGATCACTGCAGAGGAGCTGCAGAGCCGCGCAGAGCGCATTCGCGGGTGGGAGCGAGACATGATGAAGGCCCAGCAGGTCGCAGAAAAGGTCAAGGCGGCGCAGCGCAAGCGCATTATGGCTCAGGACGGCGACATCGGTGACGGCGGGGTGCGCGAGAACAGCGACTTCCTTCGTCAAGAGCATGATATTCAACTAAGCATGATGCAGCAGGACGACCAGACGCTGGATCGGCTGTCGAGCGGCATCCATCGCGTCAAGGACACCGCTGTGAACATTCAGGATGAGCTCAACACCCAAGAACACATCCTCGACGACATTGATCGCGGTATGACTCGTGTGCAGATGCGCCTGGAGGGGGCCATGAGGAAGGTCAGCAAGCTGATTGACTCTACGAGTGATAGAGGCAAGATGATCTGCATTGCTGTTCTCTTCCTCATCCTTGTGATTTTGATTTTATTTGTCCTTCGGTAGTGCACAGAGGAGGGGGTCTCAGAGAGGAAGAAAGGAAGCCAGGGCGCAGCAGAGTAGTTACTTCTGTCATGGCTCTTGTCAACGAGACGGAGGCGAGTTTTGGTCGGAGTAACCCCCCTCTGTCCTTCCTCAAAGGAAGAGGGGGGAATGAATGCGTCACCAGCGGTGTGTGTGTGTGCTTGTATGCCCATTTGCTGACCCTTCTTGCCATTTTCTTGTTTCCTCTCACTGTGCGCGTATCTTTCTCTCTCCCTCTGTCAGAAGTTTTGGCGCTGTCCGCTCTGTGCTTGTGCCTGTGTGCGTGCTCACGTTTGTGTCTTGGCCCTCTATCGTTGAAGCACGCCGCATGTCTCCCTTTCCCTCTCCCTCCCGCTAGCCACGTGGGCTGCCGCATCCTCTCTCCAATGCTTCCGAACGGAAAAGAAACGCGCACACGGCATGTGCTCATTGAGCATATTCTGGGCGCAGCGCCAGTCGGAGAAAGAGAGTGTGTTGTGCGCGTGTGTGTTGATGTGCGCGTCTCTCTTCACATGAGGCGAAAGACAGAAGAAAGGAACGAGCGCGAAGGGGCTAGGAAGAGGGAATGGAGTTGGGGAAGACACTTTCGAAGTGCTGAGACGGAGGGGTGTGTGTGTGCGCGGAGGTGCACTTCTGCTACCGGACTGCGCACATGCACGCCTCTCGTTTTGTGTCTGACGGCCCTGCTCGCGTCCATTGCTTTCTTTCCCGTCGAACACCAACAGAGAACAAAACGAAGGGGAACCGAGCGTTGCAACGCCACCGTCTGCAAGGCTGTTTGCGTGCCGCTATGTGTGTGCGCGGAGCGTTGCTGACACTGGCCATGGAAGTGCGTTGCTGTTTCGCATGTTGGCTAACGCATCCAGCCTAACGCGGCAAGCCACAAGGCATACGGACGCACAGCTAATAATGGTGAGCCCCACAGACATGCCGCCTTGCTAAGTGCAGTTGCGAAATGCAGGCCGCACGTTTCTCTTCCCCTCTGGGTTTATGGACGCACCCGGCTGTGTCGCATCTCTAATCGAGGGCGTCTCGCCCGCTGCTCTCATGCACGTGCACCCTTTTTTGGTTACCCCTCGCCCTTCTCCTACGAACATTTCCTCTTCTTCGTCTGCTCTCTCCCTTGTCGCACGAGCACGCACGAACACATACACACACCTGACACGAAGCTGCCCTGCTTCCCCCTTCTCTTCTTCTCTGCTGCCGATTCGAGTGCCGAGGGAGATTCACCGTGACAGTCTTCTTGCCCCTCTCACCGTCCCACAATGCTCCGTTTAACGCGTCTGGGACTTGGGGCGGCGCTGCTGCTTGTGCTCTTCGTCGTGTTATCGGTGTCTGCTGAAGAGGGCACCGTCACCTACTACGGCCAGCTGCGTTTGCCGCCAACCTACCTGCGTCACCCCGACTGCTTCGAGGCTCTCAACGACATCCAGCCGGGGAGCGTGCTGCTGTACAATGGTCAGCACCGGTTTGTCGTACCCACCGCCCGCGACGGCTCCTTCAGCGTGTACAAGCTGCCGTACGGCACGTACATCTTGCAGGCGGAGTACCACTACTTCATGTTCCCGACCGTGCGCGTCGAGGTTATGTACCGCGACACCGGCGACGACCAGAAAGAGACCTTCATCCGCACCTCGGCGAATGACTACCCCGTGCGCCACCTCGAGGGCAGCGGTCTCGACGAGGAGAGCCCTGCGGTGATCCCCTTCTCTGGGTACCACAACTACTACATTCCCCGCCAGCAGATGGATATCGTGAGCCTTTTAAAAAGCCCCATGGTGATTATGTTGCTCGTCTCGGTCTCGCTGATGGGTCTCATGAAGCTGTTTCCTGAGGAGGAGATTCGTGAGTCGCAGAAGATGACGCGCGAGTGGCAGAAGAAGTTGGTGAAAAGCGTGTCGACTGACAAGACGGGTGCCAAGCTACCAACCATCACCAAGTAGAGGCACTAGAAAGGATACGCGAGAGAGATCCTACCGCCTGCTCTCTAGTTGTTTAGCCGTCGTGTGAGGTGAGTGGGGTGCGAGTTGCGTGCTCAGTATGACGGCTCGTCGACGTGAGGCCGTGTTGATCTTTCGCCCCACTTCTCGTGCTGGATGGATGCACTGCGTGCGTCTGTGCTGCATAAGTCTGCGTGCGTGCGCGCTTGTGCTTGGCTGCAGGGGCGTCTCCTCCTTTCTCTCTGAGAGTCGCAGTGGTGCTCTGTCCTGTGCGCTCTGTCTCTCTCCTCTGTGCCCCCTTCATCTCTCTGCGTGTGTGTGTGTGCATATCTGCAGCTCGGCATGCTTGTCGCGCTCGCGCTCGCACTCACATCCCTTGTTTCGCTCCGTCGCTGCGCAAGCGTGTCTGTATTAACTCTCGTATTCCTCAGCAAGAAGTGAAAGCGCTCAGGAAACCGAATTTGGGGATGCGGCAGGGCGGGTGGGGGAGGGAGGGAGCATCGGTATGCTTCCAGAATCGGATCGCATGAGGGTACACGCGAACAGCTCCCCCGCCTTTGCTCCACCCCCTTCCCGTCTTTATCGCTCTCTGCTGGCCGGGGTCAAGCTTTCGTTGTCCCTGTGTGTAGAAGGGGAAAGACGGAGGTGTGGGAGCTGGGGAGCATGATGGAAGAGGCTCACACACAGGATGCGCACGCCGTGTCATGGCGCGACTCTCGTGAAAGCCGGAAGAAGCGATGAGTGTGCGTGCGCGCGTGCGCAGGGCACGGCCTGACACGAGGAAAGAAAGCGCGGCGTGTGTAGCTGCGTCTCTTCATCGCATATCCCCTCCTCCCCCTCACACGCGTAAGTGGGCGAGGAGAAGCGAGGGACCGCCTGCGCAAGAGGACGTGGACGGAAAACGGCTTTTCTTTTCCGCTCTTTTTCTCCCCCAATCATCAAACAACTATCACAGAGCAGCCTGGTCGGCACCTCGACCCCCTCTTCGTGTGCGTTGACAACCTGTCCTACACACAGAGAGGAGTGGGACGCGTTTGTACAGCAGCACGCACCACCTTCCCGCGCGACTCTTCATTGTTGCTCTTCTCTCTTACACACCAGCACACACACACACACACATTCCGCCTCCTAACCAATTCGACTCTCAACCACGGCGGTCTTTTCCATGCCGTCTCGAAAGGCGCGCGTCTTGCGCTGATCTTCGCTGCCACGCTCATCAGTGCCGCTCTCATCGCCACGCCGCTGCTCGAGGCGAGACGCCAGCTTTGACGGCAACAACCCGTCCCGCGAGATGGAGGGCGTCGAGGAGGCGAACCCAGAGAGCTACTTCGACCTTGTAGGCCACGATCGGTTTGCGCTGCTCGAGTTCTACTCGGACTGGTGCGGGTACTGCCGCAAATTTGCCCCCCCCCCCCCCCCTGTACGATGAGTTGGGCAAGTACGTTCGGATCCGCCCTGAGATGCAGCAGAGGCTTGTGGTGGGGAAGGTGAACGCGCCGAATGAGGCGCGCATACAGCGACGGTACAAAGTCAGTGGCTACCCGACGGTCATTATGGTGCCACCAAACAAGCACGCCGGCGTCGAGTTCACTGGGAATCGGAACTTCAATCAGCTCTTGGACTTTGTCGAGCGTGAGAGATGGCGAAGAAGGAGTACGCTGTTACGGAATAGACTGAGGGGAAGGGGCGACAGAGAAGGTTGGAGGGGTCGCGCGAGGGGTGGGTTGCGTGGACAGGGGGACCTGGCAGAGAGGGGCAGAGGCATGCGTGTATGGCGCGCAGTGCGGGTAAAAGTGGACGGCTAGGTTGTGTGTGCATAAGTGTCTATGACAGCTTCTACACCTCGCTTTCGACGGCGTTGCTCTGCCGCCTGTTTCCCGTGCTGTTCGCCTCCCTCTCCCCGCTTTCTCGCTGTGCGCGCCCTCCCTCACTGCCGTTGCCCCACTTTCGCCGCCACCGCTGCTATGCTGAAGTGCCAGACACAATGTGAAGAGTCACCACCCCACACCACCGGCTGTGTTTCCAGCGCACACGTCTTTTTCTGTGCCGCTCCTT
The DNA here is from genome assembly GCF_000227135.1 of Leishmania donovani. Lineage (NCBI taxonomy): Eukaryota > Euglenozoa > Kinetoplastea > Trypanosomatida > Trypanosomatidae > Leishmania > Leishmania donovani. Next base: position 182,688 of record NC_018253.1, on the reverse strand, counting down.
GCGTGCTCCATTTTCCTCGATGTGCCATAGACCATCAAGTGGTTTCTGTGAGATGCGCGAACATGCACGAAACCCACACATGCCCTTCACGCAGGTGGCCCGGTGAAGGGGCCTCGTGATTCACGCAAGAAACGAGATGACGCGTGTTGGGCTCATCTCTTACGTGCCACTCTCTCTCTCTCCGCTCTTCACGTGTGCGTGTTCTCGCCCCTCCTTTCCTCCTCGCCCTCTTGCATACATCGCCCATGCACATGTTTGCCTCCGACGACCGCACCAGATACCGTCCCCTACCCTCTTCTGCCGCGAACGCTCTTTTCGCCCCCATCTCCCTATACAGACACGCACGTCAACACGTTCACACGTGCGCGTGTAGGCACGCCGCTCCGACAAGCTGCACGTTTTTGCTAGTATCACTCACGACTTCTTCCTTCCTCCCTTCGGTGACCTCTCTCGCCCGCCGTCGGAGCAGACGTCGAAAAGGATAAAAGAAAAATAAGCAAGCGCCTTATCCTTTCTCCGTCTTCTCCGTCTTCTCCGTCCACCTCTCGCGCTCACTATGAATCGCCGGCTTAGTGTTGTGCTGGCGCTCGCGCTCGTGGTCTTCGTGCTCGCGGGGTCGTGCAGCAGCGAAGACCCGGGTGCTGTGATGCCGGGTATCGTGCAGATGAGTAAGGACAACTTCGACCAGCTCGTGGGCAAGGACAAGGCGGCATTGGTGGAGTTTTACGCGCCGTGGTGTGGCCACTGCAAGAGCATGGCCCCCGAGTACGCGGCTCTGGGCGCGGCCTACGAAGCGAGCACGAACGCTAAGGACCTGCTGTTAATTGGCAAGGTGGACGCCACAGAGGACAGCGACCTCGGCAAGCGCTTCGGCGTCACGGGGTTCCCGACAATTCTGTACTTCGCTTCTGGCTCATTGGAGCCGGAGAAGTACAAGGGCGGCCGCACGGCCGAGGACTTTGCCAAGTACCTCTCGAGTGCGGTGGCGGGCCTGAGGCTGACCATCCCGAATGAGCCACAGTTTGCGATGGAGCTGGTGCACACGAATTTTGATGCAGTCGTCAAGGACCCGTCGAAGGCGGTGCTCGTTATGTTCTACGCCCCGTGGTGCGGCCACTGCAAGGCGCTGAAGCCGATTTACAACAAGCTTGCCAAGGTGTTCTCAAACGATAAGGATGTTGTGATCGCCCGCATCAACGCTGACGATGCCGCCAACCGGAAAATTGCAACCGAGTACGCTGTTTCCGGCTTTCCGACGCTGTACTTCTTTCCCAAAGGCGCCGATGAGAAGCCGGTCGAGTACAAGAATGGCCGCAACCTGGAGGACTTCCTCACCTTCGTGAACGAGAACGCCGGCAAGCACCGCCTCGCTAACGGAGACCTCTCATGGGAGTACGGCGTCATCGCAGAGCTCGCGGAGGCGGTCGCGCGTGTGGCGACGAGCTCCGGCGAGAGCTCCAAGGCAGCAGTAGAGGCGGTGAAGGCGGTCGCTTCCACGCTGACTGAGAGCGAGGACGCCGCGTACTACATCAAGGCAGCGGAACGCATTGCGGCGAAGGGCCCCGCGTACGTGGAGAGTGAATCGGCTCGCCTCAAGCGCACCCTCGGAGGCCCTGTGGCGGGCGATCGCCGTGATAACATGGTGATGCGCCTGAATATTCTGACCTCGATCCAGAAGCACATGAAGTAGACCAAGCAGGAGTGGTGAATGGCCGCCAACGTGGGCTGGGAGAGAGGGAGTGAGAGTGCGGGTGGGCCCCGCTAGACCTGAAAAATTTGTGTGTGTGTGTGAGCGTGTTTGTGTTCACCTGTGCGTACAGGCGCCTGTGCCTTTCCCTCCTTTTGTCTTTTTTGGCCCTCCTCTTGTCTCTCTCTCTAGCTCGCTGGGCGGGTCGGCGCTCATGTACGACGCCACAACCAAAACACCACCGTCGCCGTTTCTCGGTTCACCGCTGCCCCGCCTTCCCACTTCTAGCGGTGCTGCATTCTCGCTCTTCTCTTTATTCGCCTCTCTTCATCATATGGGCTTGCATCATCGGTTCAGACTCTCTTCCACGCGTGTTTGCGTGTGCTAGGAGGAATAACAGACGCAGTGATGCTGACGGATGATGAGGACGGAGTTAGCGGGGCCGAATACGTGACACTCTTTCGCCATTCTCATTTTCCCTCTATTTGCACTTATGTGCTGTGCGCGTGTGTGTGTGTGTGTGTGTGTCGCGGGGGTGGGGGTGGGGTAGCAGTGACGGTAGGCGGGTGCGGGGGAGGAGGGATCACCGGACTGAGTCACAGCGCCGTGCCCGGAGGACGAGCCAAACGATGGTAGAGCAGCGAACCGGCAAAGAGATCGCAAAAAAAAAAAACGAAGTACATGCAAAGCCCAGGGAAAGCACACATGAGCCCCACATCGAGATCTACACACAGACACACACACCAGACAGCACACATACGAAAACCGCAGCGCCAGTGTTGAACGATGGGGGAGGGGAGAGTCCCCGGCGTGTCTCTCGTAGGCTCTGTGCCCAAGTGAAGCTCTTTTTCTCTTGCACTGGTGTCTGTTATTGAGTGTGGGCCGTCCTCTCGGGACCTCCTTGCTCCTTCCCCTGGCGCGGCTGCAGTGCCAGACGAGCATGCGCATGCGCACATGCTTTCTCTTCCGCTCCGTTCCCTCGCTCACAAGACGGGCGGCACACGCGTTCGCATGCGTGTATGGAAGCGTATGGGCAGCAGACCTCCTTTGAACTCCAGGTGTCGAGAAAGGTCTCTCGTTCGTGTCTAAGGTTTGTGCATCTGATCTCCCCCGCCTTCTTCCACCTTCCGCATATCCGCTCTCCGCCTCCAACTTTTTCTTGCTTGAGTTTTTCGCGACCACCATCATCCCCACTGTTAGAGTGACGACGTTGCCCGCCCTCCCATCGCTCTCTGTGTGTCTCCATCCCGTTCGTCGCTGCCCTGCCCTTGCTTCTATCCCTTCCTCTGCCGCAAACGTGCGTCGCGGTGTGTTTTGACTCCGAAGCCGTCCGTGCATGAAGTTGTGTGCGTGCCTGCATGCGCGCTGGCGACAGACAGTCATAGGGCGGCCCGCCACCACATACCGCACCTGTGCACACACACGCAAACACACTTCTCTATCGGGAGACGTTGGCGGAGACAGGGTGGCGCGACAGTCCCGCCGTCGTTCTACACGTCTTTGCGTCCCATTCCTCGTATCTCCCTTGGCCCCGTTTTGTGCCGCCTTGCTGCTCAAGGGCACAACGCCTCCGTCCCTTCTCTCCGCCGTCCTCGGCCAACATGGCGCTGAAAGGGTCTCTGCCGGGGGTGCAGTTCCGCCGCAGCCAGTCTAAGGATGCGGTGCAGTTGGCGGGGCTCCTACAGCTAGGCGACGCCGTGCAAGACGGCATCCCCACACCGGCTGTGTTTCGCATCCACAGCACAAGCGACTTTGCCACCCTCATTCAAACTGCGTACCTCTGTGTGACGGCGGTGCGTGACACTGCCGCGACGGCAAATGGTGCTCAGGCCGAGGAGGCTGTCGTCGGATTCATTGCGCTCAGCGACGAGGTACAGGGCGTGAGCCACCGGTACGGCACCGCGAGCAACGGCGATGCAGACGAGAAGATGCTCGAGATGGAGCAGTTGATGGCTTTAGCCGAGAACATGCATGGCGCCGTAAAGGGGGCGACGCTGGAGAACAGCCTGTGGCTGCGCATGCTTATTGCTCCGCCGAGTGACACCCTTGTCGAGGCGAGTTCGGCGACCACTGCCATCTCGGCCACCGACACATCTGTTGTGGCAGCCTCGCAACACAAGTCCTTTACGTCGGAGGAGATGGCGATGAGCCTGCTGCGCGCCGCTTTGGGCACGCTGAGCGGCATCGAGCATATCTTTATGTCCCTCGGCTCTGACTTTCCGAGCCTGGAGTCGGTAGCCGGCATAGCGCCGCTATCGGCCAAGGTAGCTGGCGTGCTTCCTGTGGCTTCGTCATCGGCCCATCATGCGTCAACGCGGAAGCTTCTGCACCTCTCCCGCGCCACGGTGCTCCCCCCGCTTGCGATACGTCAAGGCAGAGTGGAGGACTACGACGACGTCGTGACGTTGCTCATTGCTGATGGGCCAGGAGTCATCACGCAGCTGCCGCAGGACTTCTTCCTGGAGGAGATTCTACAGGATCAGGACACGCACAATAAGGTCGTCGTCGCCGAGAACAGTGTAACGCATGAGGTTGTCGGTGTCGCGTGCCTGCGCCAGTTGACAATGGAGGAGCAGCAGCACACAGCCCGGCTGTACAACACGGATGCCCTCGACCGGCTGAAGCGTGTGAGCGCGGACGCATCAGGGAATGATGCCCAGCCCGACAACGGGCTCTCGTGCACCTTCAGCATCTTCTTTCTGTACTTCAACCGCGATTTCGACCACAGTGCGTATCGGCTCCTGCCGTACTTCTTCCACGAGTTCCCCACGTGCGACTACGCCACGCTGCAGCTGTCGCACACGTTACCATTACCGGAGCCGATGATACTAGAGCGGTTCCAGTACATTCCGCTGCGGCGTTATCAACCGCACAACGCCCGTGGCGAGCTGGTGCCGGCCCCCGATGCGCTATGGGTGTGCCCCCGCGTGTCCATGGCGATGGATCACGGCGTGCAGGCGCGTGTAGAGCTGCTGACAGATCCTTGCAACGCCATGCTGCGCAAGAAGGTGCTCTCTCAGTTTCCGGCGCCCAATAATACTTCTGCATCGACGTTCGCGAGCCGTAACGGCAGACCGGCCGGCTCGGGTGCTCGCGCGGCGCTGCATCATCAGGAGAGCCGAAGCGGCGCCAGCGGTGCTCTCCCAGGATTCCCGGGGATCTCCGTGGAGCTGCTGGCTGCGCTGCAAGACGACTTAGATGCGTCGGTGCCAACGGCGTCCCAAGGAGGCGATAGTGAGAGTGGTGTAGTGACGCAGAACCGCTCCGTGTTCGCGCTCACATGGGGCGAGCATTCCGCCGGTGGCACCGCGGGCGTATTGTCGTCCGCTGCGGTGGTCGGCGTGATATCGGTGCAGGCTCTTTCGGTTGCCGAGATGTACGCGCTCCGTGCCAACTACGACCTCGACCGCTTCCTCGCTTTCAACGCCGCACAGGGGTTCAACTACGCAGCCACCGACATCTCGCTTTCCGCAGAAGAGGGTCCACTGCGCTATCGCTCGTTGGAGCTGCCTGGAATTGTCGTCCGCTTCGTCTACATTCGCCCCGTGTTCCGCCAGCACCTCAAGTTCTTCCTGCGCGAGGTACTCCGGCAGACCCAGACGGAGGTGATGCTCCTGCTGACGAGCACCAGTGCGGAGCTGTACCAGACCGCCGTGGCTTCCTTCACCTTCGCCCCACCGCGGCGCGTCGTCGAGGTGGCGGCTGAGCGAAAGAGGAGGGACTTGAATCTGTTTATGAGCACGGCCGGCAACATTGCCGAACTCCCTGAGGTTAACGATGTGACGCCGACCGTGACGCAGAACACCGCCGCCGCTGCTGGCAAGGAGGAGACGACGCGCACTGGCCTGGAGCTGAGCTCTCTCTTCTTTACGACGCGCCGCTTCCTCGGCGACGAGCGGGTGCGTGTGCACCCGCGCGTCGTGATTGTTGGTGCCAGCGCCACGGCACTCTGCATGCTGTACGAACTCCTCTCCGTGCCCTACCTGGACTACCTGAGCATCACCGTCGTGTCGACAGACGGCATGCCGTTGCACCCGAATCAGCGCCCAATGCGGCAGTGGCAGGTGGATGGGATGGAGCTGCTGGAGCGGGAGTACATGCGCCTGCACCTCGGCGAGGGAATGAAGCAGGCGTCGTCGCTCAGCTTTGGCGCGAACACCATCCGCGTCGTCCAGGGCACTCTCATCGACATTGACACCACCATGAAGTTCGTTCAGCTAGAGAACAGCGTTTACGAGCCGTACGACCAGCTGCTGCTTGCGACGGGGCGGCAGTACATTGTGCCGCCGTCGATCCGGGCACTGCAGCAACAGGAAGCCCACGGTGCCCGCGGCGGCATAACCGCGCTCTCGAACGAGGTCTCCGAGGCTCGACTGCGCCAAACGTTGGCGGAGCTGAGCCAGTCGGTGAGCGGGTCCATCGCGAACATCGTTGTGTACGGCTCCGGTCTTGACGCCATTGCGACGCTCTCGACAATGGTATCCATGGGCTTCCCCGCGCAGCGGCTGGTGCTGTGCCGACCCAACACTGAGCAGACGCCGTTTACCGATGCTACCTGCGGCCAGGCGACGATGGCGCTGCTCCGTGCGCTCGGCGTGACAGTGCTGGACGGCTACGGCTTCTCGCGTTTGGAGTTCGACGAGGAGACTCTGACGTCCGTGCTCTTGGCGTCTCTTTCCTACGAGCGCAAGGCAGGCGACGCCGTCGAGCTGCCATGCGCGCTGATAGTGTGCCTGGAGGAGAAAGAAATCGACCGCAGCGTGCTCACGGCGCTGGCGAAGAGGTCGATTGTCTTTGATGGTCGTGTGATTGTGGGCAGCGCGTACGAGACCAGCCGACCAGATGTGCTTGCCGCTGGACCGGTCGCCATGTTCACTCGCCGCTACGGCGCCACGGAGGCTTTCGAGGCTTTCAACCCGCGCGACGTCGGCAGAGATGTGGCACGGGTGCTGCTTGCTCGGCTTGGCGTAAAGGAGTTCCAGGTGCTCCCCGCAACAGCGAATCACCCGCAGAAGGACCCGGCGGGCCACACATCGGCTGACAACAGCAGCTTGCTGAGCGTCATGCACAACCAGATGCTGGACAGCTCAGTCGTCATTGGTGCGCCGTCCTCAATGTTGGAGGGCGCGACGCAGGAGCATAGCAAGCGCGTCCCGATACTGCCGTCCTACACGTCGCCCGTGTCGCGCCGAGTTCGTCTTCCATGCGGCTACCAGTACGTGAGCACCGTCCGCGGCTCCGCTGCCTTTGAGGCAAAGGAGTGCATTCCGCTCCAGTTCAGCTCCACTGACATGCTCAGCGTCCCGCTCGACGACGTGCAACCTTTGAGAGGCTCGTCGGCGGGGAGGGTGGCCGCGGCGTCGTCATCGCGTGAGATGATGACCCTGTACGTCCACGCTCGGTATCGTACAATCGACGGCGTCGTGTACTTTGGCAACGGCACCCCTGAGGTGCACAACTACCGCTCCTTGATTGGGATGCCGGAGTCCCTATTCCACCTGCAGTATCGCTACAGTGAGGCGATCAGCAAGCGCGACAGCACGGGCAGCGGCTCCTCCCCCAGCATAGCAGCGCTGGGCGGGAGTGGGGCCACGACGACTCCAGCCGGCGTTCTGACAGTGCCGCTCCGCAACCAGCAGTTCGACCTCATCTCGTATCTTCGTCTGCCGACACTAAAGCCGCTCCTCACCGACCGTTTTGCTCGCTTCTTCTCGCAGCTCCAGCGTGACGTGCAGACAGCAGAGGAGGTGGTGGCTGTCCGTGAGCGTGTGCTGGCCGCTCAACAGGCAGCTGGAACACTGACGCCGGACGACGCAGCTAGCCGCGTAGCGGAGTTGACCGACGCAAAGGCGTTTCGGTACAAGGTGCAGCTCGCGCTTCTCAAGTACATGCACGAAAGCAAGGACACACGCCCGCAGGACATGTACCTGCCCAGCATCGAGAGGCAAATGGCAGGGAAAAGAGTCGTGGTGTAGCCCAGGCGGCGGCGGCCGGCACATGCCTACACAGATCGATGCACCGAGAATGCCGCGCAGCTGACGCCTACATGGGCTCGGGAGACTGTGCCGCTCCGGCGCGTGAACTCTCAGGTCGGACTTTCTCCGCTACCGCTCTATCAGCGCGTGCGTGTGTGAGCGCGTCTCTCTCGCGGGGAGGGGCCTTGCCTCTTCTCTTTTCTTGTTTTCGGCTGATTCTTTGTTTCCTTGTTCGCCCTCCGCTCCACCCGCTTCGGTGACGCTCTTCCATGTACAGCACGTCATGGCGATGACACCCACAAGCACTCGCACACGCGCCTTCTGTCTTTTTCGGGGTTTGCCTGTGCTTGGCTTTATGTAGGTATAGCTCCACACACTCGCCGACATGCACGCGACTGCCCTCCCCCGGTGCCGTTCTCCTTCTCCCGCCGGCCCGTCTTCGTTTTCTCTCCCTGTTTGTGTGGCCGCCCGTTGCACTCCTGGTGACGTAAACAGCAGCAGCCACTTCTTGCTCCTTCTCCTTTCACCCTCTCACGTACACGCCGATGTGCTGTGGGTGTGGCATGATGAGATGGTGGCAACGCCTAAGAGAGCCCGTTCCGAGCTCAGGAAAACGAAAACAGAAAACACAGCGATGCGTCGCTTCTCCGAGGCGGAAGGGGGATGGAAGGGCGGCCTTCTCCTCAACAAAACTGCTTCTCTGCTCCCACCATCTTTGCGTACGCGTCCCTCCATCTCGTCTCGCCTCGCCTCGCCTCGCGATTGACGCACACACGCACACACGCACACACGCACACACGCACACAACGCGGCCTTTGCATGAGCTTTAGCCTCCATACGCTTTCCCACACATCCCCATAAACCGCTGCGCCGCAACCACCACTATCTTTCTCTCTCTCTCCCTCGTCGCACATAAGCCTAAACCTTTACAACTTTTTCTCCACAGCATGCTCCGCTTCACCATCCCCGCCCTGAAGAAGCTGCAGCCGCTGGGCCAGCGCGTGCTGGTGAAGCGCGTGCAGCCGGCGAAGCAGACGAAGGCCGGCATCCTGATCCCTGAGCAGGTGGCTGCCAAGGTCAACGAGGGCACCGTTGTGGCGGTGGCGGCTGGGTCGAAGGACTGGACGCCGACGGTGAAGGTGGGCGACACGGTACTGCTGCCGGAGTACGGTGGCTCTTCGGTGAAGGTGGAAGGGGAGGAGCTCTTCCTGTACGATGAGAGCGTGCTGCTTGGCGTGCTGTCAAGCTGAGAAACGGGTGGAGAAGAGACCGACACGGCGGACGAGGCGCTGAGGATGAGCTAGCGAATCAGAGACAGCGAGAGAGCTCGCCCAGCCGGCGAGAGAGTTGTGGGGAGGGGAGGTGAAGGATGAGATGGCTGGAGGCGACACGGAAGGGAAGGGGGAAGAAGGTGCGCATTGCACTGATGACATCCCTCTCGCTCTCCCCCGTCGATTCAGCTCCCTTCTTCTCCCTCGTTTTTTTTTTGCGGTAGCCTAATTGCGATGCATCTGCTGATCATCCCTTGCGCCAACCTTCTTGGTTGCCTACCTTTTCGACCTCGTTGTTCGCGTCCGCTGGTCCCAGTGGCTCACGCCGAGGACGCGTCCGAGGTCGAACTGGGCGGCTGCTTGGCACACGGCATGCGCACGCACATACACGCCATCTGCGTTCCCCCACTCTTTCTTGTCAGAACTCTGCTTCATTGGCTGCCTTGCGTCCACTCCAGACCGCAGCTTCGAGTGCGACTTTGCTCTCCTTCTCGCTGGCGCGCTGTGGTAGAGCCTGAGTGTGCGCTGCACCTCACCTGGAGCGGTGCACAGAGATTGCTCAAGGAGAACCATTGAAAGGTAGCGTGTGCAGTGATCGTATCATGGGAGGAGGGGTAGGGTTGGTGGTGGTGCGGAAATTGATGTCTGCGAGATTGAGCAGCGGCTCTCGTCACCTCGCAACGGCCACTTGAAAGTGACGACTGACATCAGAAGATTATCCGAACAAGGATGAGCGTTTCCGCCCCCCACCCACTCCCTGAGCGATAGGTCGCGCCTATCCGCTGCAGCTCCGAGTGCGGCAGGGAGCCCCTCTCCCTCTGTCTCTCCCGACATCTCTGCCCCTCTCCCATTTCGTTGCTGCGGCTCCGTCTGCTCGTCCTTCTGTTGCTCCCTCGCTCGCTCTGTTGTTTTTTTTTCCTCTCTCGTTCGCATCCCTCTTTGTGCTCTCAGTGAGCTTCCACGTCACACAGACAGAGAGACGCACTGAGGGAGGCAGACACCCCCCCCCCCACACACCCACACAGAGACTTTACAATTTTTTTTTTTCGTATGTTGTCAGCGACTGCCCCGCGCACTATTATCCGTCGTCTCCCTCCCCTCCTCCCCGCACCCCTTGCACGTTTCGTGCTGTTTTCGTTTCGTGTTTTTTTTTTTTTTGGGACGCCGATTGCATCATCTCCACCCCACTGCTGATTCACCTCCTTCACGCTCCTCTCCTCTCTCTCCGTATCTGCACCCCTCCATCCTCCTTCCCTCCCTAGCCCACCTTCTGTCCATGCTAGTCTTGCCTGCCGTTCCTCCGTGTGTGCCTTCGTGCTCGCAGGAGGGGTGGTGGCTGCGGCGGAGGCGAGAGTGAGGGATGGGGGCTGTACGCATGGCATGGGGGTAATACGGCGGAGATGACGTGAGAGAGCTGAAGTGGCGGTACCAGCGACAACAGCAGCGGAGCTGCGCTTCGAACGCCCAAGGAAGGAAGGAAGGAAGGAGGGCCGATGCGGAGAAACAGCATCCACGCTCTCTTTGGTGGCAAGGAAGCAAGCAACGCACAAACGGTAATAGCAGTAAAGCCAACAAGGTCGATGCGCGGAATCAACGTCATTGTGTGGTCTCCTGACAGCGTGCCCACTTCCGTGCCGTAAAAAGTGCGCGCGTGGCGAGTGTGGTCGTCATGGCAGTGGCGGTGGCGGGCGCGACTCACAAGCGGGCACCTCACAACCTCACTTGCGGCGCTTTGCCTCTCCCTCTTGCGCACACAGGTGTCCCCCCTCCCTCCCCGTTCCTGCTCGATGCGTCGCCGGAGTCTGCCGACATCACCTCCATAAACATGCACTCGTCACGACGTGGATGTTGCCTCCTGCTTCTAGTGCGAGTGTGTGTATCGCGTTAACCCTCCTGTGCCTGTTGCGAGATCCTTTCTGTCTTTTGAAGTACCCCTCCCTCTGTCCCACTGCTTACTCGCTCCTCACACGCATCCTACACTTCACTTTACATCCCCATATGCGCATATCCGCACTCGCGCATCACAGAACTCCCACTCGCGCGCTCTTCGGTGGCTGGCCCTCTTCCTTTGCCCACACTTACATCGCGCATCCATTCCAGTGCACCCTCCCGTGTCATGTATCGTGAGGAAGCGGACGGGTCGGCGGTGGTGTGGGGCATTCCTGTCGCACCGTTTGTGCCGGTGCAGCACATGCAGATTGATGTGTCCACCTTAAACCGTCTGGGCAACTATTGCTTCCGTTTTGCACGGGAGCACGGGTGGCTGCAAACGCCCGACGAGATGGCGCTCGCCACGCCGTGCGCCCAGGGCAACAAGGCACGTCCGCCGGTGGAACAGGGGAGCCATGCCTACACAGGTTCGGACAACACGTTCTTCTTCGCCGGCGTCGAGGAGATCCTCGATAACCCGTACCCCGACTTCGAGTTGCCGCCAAGGCTGTCGAAGTTGTCCGCTGAGGCCCACTTCTACCTCGTCCACGTCGGCAACAGCTCCTACAGCGTGTACGGCCAACTTTACACCTACTTGGACGAGCAGGGCGAGGCAGCGCGCGGCTTCGTCGGCAGCTTCAAGGTGACAGCAGTGTGGGTGTCGAAGCAGCAGCGCACACCGACGGCGCTGCCTGCTGATAAGCGGTCGCAGTTGCGCTCCGTCATCGAAAAGAGTGCGCCGAAAATGCCCTCATCTGACGTCGCACGGGTTCAGCGACTCTCGGTGAGTGACCTCCTGCTGCAGAGCGGGTGGTTCGCGAACGCGTCCGCCATCGCTTCCATGGAGATCGCCGCGTACTCTCCGCTGTCCGCTCCTCCACCGGACGCGTTTCTCGTCTCTCTGCCTCATGTGTGCACCGCGGCACCCCTCTGGCTGCTTCATCGGCGCCACTTCATGCTGCGCGAGACCGATATCGATTTCAACCTGCACGTGAACCAGCTCGTGACGAAGCTGCTCGTGATCGACGCCTTCCGCGGCGCTACGGCGGATGCGCGATGTGCCTACTCGCGTCTCCTGCGCCCCGGCGTGCCGCCAAACCGCGCCGACATACTGCTGCGCAAGTTCCGCATCGACTACGTCCGCGAGATCCCGGTGAGCTGCGTCGCCACGGAAGTATTTCTCTTCCCTGTAGACCCGGCACGTGCCAAGGCACAGTTCTCCTGTGTTGGCACTTCTGCAGGCGGCGGGGATGCTGCTGCTACCACAACTGCGGTGATTCCAGGTAGTGACGCAGCCGACACGCCTGCGGTGGACATGATGGGCATTGGCTTCTTCACGGTCGGAGTGCCAAGCTTGGACGATGCTTCCTCGAAGGATCGCTTCATTGCCACGGTGGGTGTGATGACTGCTGCCACCTGCTTCCTGCATTAACTAATACGTCTTCTTTCCGTTCTCTTACAAGACTACCCTTCCAGTACCCGTGGCTTGCTCCTCCGCTGCACCCCATCATACTCTACTCTCCCTTTCCCCTGCGCTTCTCCCTCTGCGCTCGAGGGTATATGCCGCGAGAATTGGGTGTGTGGTGTGTGTGTGTGTGTGGGGGGGGGGGCAACGTAGGAGGACTGCAGACGAGATGGAGGCGGACGGTGGTGGAGACTAGGAGAGAGGCAGGAAGGGGGATGGAGATGTGCAACGCTGAGCGCAGCACAGACCGGCACTTCCGGTGAAGCGCGTGGCGCGTATTGCCCGTGTCCGCCTTTACGCTTTCCTCTTTAGGGACTTCGTGTCTTTTTGCGTCTGCTTGTGTACTTGCTTCCCTGGTGACAGGAGACCCCACCGCTTCGTGCGTCATAATCAACAGGGTCCATTGCACCCTCCCCCCCCTCTGCGCGGGAGGGAGCCGATCAGACTCCACCCCTCCCTCCTCTATCCCCCTGCCAAAAATGCCGAACCGCTTCTGGTGGCGGCAGACTCAAGCGCCTACGACGTAGCGAAGCTAGAGCGATGCATGGCTGCTGATGTCTGTGGACAGGTCCTGGGCGGCGCTGCGTCGGGGCGACCTGCGACCGTGAGCTCGGTTGTGCCATCCATGTGACGGGCGGCGTGCCAGCGTGACTCGAGCGCATCACAGCCGACCCTCACACTGCCCACTGGCATGTGTGCGTGTGTGTGTGTGTGTGGGTGTGTTGGGGCCTGCACCACCGCGAGGGGGACGCACCAGTCGCCAACCGGCACAATGCGGGCGCC
>NC_018253.1:168042-169479 GCF_000227135.1 Leishmania donovani | reverse complement strand
TGGGCGGCGCTGCGTCGGGGCGACCTGCGACCGTGAGCTCGGTTGTGCCATCCATGTGACGGGCGGCGTGCCAGCGTGACTCGAGCGCATCACAGCCGACCCTCACACTGCCCACTGGCATGTGTGCGTGTGTGTGTGTGTGTGGGTGTGTTGGGGCCTGCACCACCGCGAGGGGGACGCACCAGTCGCCAACCGGCACAATGCGGGCGCCTGCGAGGCGGGTGTGGGTAGCGTTTGGTGCGCGGGCCCTGCTCTCAGATGATGGTGTCGGCGCGTTGCCGTGCTGGCTTGTGTGCGCGGCTGCTTCGCACGACGGGAGGTGGGCCTGTGACGGGCCGGGGGCAGAGCGGAGCTAAGTGGATGTTGCGTGGCAGAGAACAGGCGGTGTGAGAAATTTTGTTGTATTGGATGACTCTGTTGCCCATGCGAGTATGTCGAGAGAGCGGTCGCTGTGTGATGCCGATGGGGCAACGGCATCCTCACTCCCCCTCCGTTGGCATCTCACGGTATTCGGGCTCTGCATCTATCCGGCGCTGTGGTACCTTCAGTGAGTGACGTCGTTTTCTCCTCTGACATGTGCGTGCGGCTGCGGTGCGCTCGCTCTGTGTGTGTGCGTCAGGTGATGTGCATCGCCTCCACTGCTCAGCTTTCTCCTCTTCACTGTCCTCCCCCACCACCGTTCCTCTATCTCTCCCAAACGTGCCGCTCTTGTCTGTTCCACTGCGACACAGGATTACCTTCCACGTCTTCACAGCTCTCAGGTATACACACACGTACGCGTCTCCCTCTATTCATCAGGTGCGACCTCACTTACATATTTTCCTCCCTTTGCTTCTTCCTGTTTCGACCCCGCTCACCTAATGTTCCGCTTCACCATCCCCGCCCTGAAGAAGCTGCAGCCGCTGGGCCAGCGCGTGCTGGTGAAGCGCGTGCAGCCGGCGAAGCAGACGAAGGCCGGCATCCTGATCCCTGAGCAGGTTGCTGCCAAGGTCAACGAGGGCACCGTTGTGGCGGTGGCGGCTGGGTCGAAGGACTGGACGCCGACGGTGAAGGTGGGCGACACGGTACTGCTGCCGGAGTACGGTGGCTCTTCGGTGAAGGTGGAAGGGGAGGAGCTCTTCCTGTACGATGAGAGCGTGCTGCTTGGCGTGCTGTCAAGCTGAGAAACGGGTGGAGAAGAGACCGACACGGTACGCGGGACACGGCACACGCACTCTTCTCCTTAGCAGTGGACGGAAAAGAGGAACGGATGAAGGGAGGCAGGGGAAGGATGTCCGGACGTGGTCGGAGGGCAACAGGTATGTCGTCGCACAGAAAACAAATGAAAAAACAACCGCCCGTCCGAGTAAGGGGGAGGGAGCAGCGTGGGCAGGCCACTCCTTGCTCATCCTTTCGCTCGTCTCTTGTCCAACGACCCCTTGCCCCCCTTCATCCGTT
>NC_018253.1:130954-167943 GCF_000227135.1 Leishmania donovani | reverse complement strand
GGTACTGCTGCCGGAGTACGGTGGCTCTTCGGTGAAGGTGGAAGGGGAGGAGCTCTTCCTGTACGATGAGAGCGTGCTGCTTGGCGTGCTGTCAAGCTGAGAAACGGGTGGAGAAGAGACCGACACGGTACGCGGGACACGGCACACGCACTCTTCTCCTTAGCAGTGGACGGAAAAGAGGAACGGATGAAGGGAGGCAGGGGAAGGATGTCCGGACGTGGTCGGAGGGCAACAGGTATGTCGTCGCACAGAAAACAAATGGAAAAACAACCGCCCGTCCGAGTAAGGGGGAGGGAGCAGCGTGGGCAGGCCACTCCTTGCTCATCCTTTCGCTCGTCTCTTGTCCAACGACCCCTTGCCCCCCCCCCCTTTGCAGCCATAGCTGTGCGCGTGCGTCTCTATCCTCGTTCTGTTTTCGCAGGCTCTTCTTCACGTACGCGCAGGGCGTTTCGTCATTTGATTTCCCTTTTTTTCTGCCTCCTCCTCGCTCGAGCACACGTGTGCACCCATGAAAGCTCATCACGCACGCACATTGGCTCGCTCCTGCCTCTTGTGCAGGTTGCTGCTGTGTGGGTCGGCGTGTCTCTGTGAGTGCAGGGGGAGGGGGACACTTCTTTTCTCCCTCTCTGTACTTCGCCGCTCTGTGCTGCATGCGCGTGCAAACGCACTACTGCGTCAACGGCAGCCTGACGGCGAGGATGGCAAGCGTTGCGAGGACGAAGTGGTGAGAGGGAGGGGAGGGAGAGGGGAGGGCGGGTTCAGGAGGAGGATGGCGGCAGGGTGTGCGTGTGTGTCTCTGTATGTGCGGGCGAAAGCGTCTCACGCATGCGGCATGTAGTTCGTTAACGGAAGTGCGCACATGCACGCGATCGGACGCACGATACGACGACACAGCATGACTCGGGCTTCATTTTACCTTCATCACCACCCTCGGTCTCTCTCCCCTTCTCTCGCCCTCTCTCGACTCCTCCCCCCTTCTCCCCTCTTTCCATGGAGAGGGAGAGAGAGGGGGAGGGAAGAGGCGTGAGCTCGTATCTGTTTCTAATCGGATAGCATCTATATATATATATATATACCTAAGTAGTCAAGTTGTTTTCACACACCCACACGTATTCTCTCTTGATATGGACACTGACTTGTTTTCTTGCATCGTGACAGAGGATCAGAATGACAAGCGCGCACATACACGCACGGGGCATCTCACCTCACCCCTCCCCTGTATTTTGTCTGTGGGGAGGAGGGAGGTCGCTGCTCATCTCTCTCTTGGCCCTTCCCCTTTCTCCCTCTCTCCTGTGATCACGCGCGATAGATTCCCTCTTACCCTGCACGTGTGTGTACGTGTCTGTCTGTGCGTGCCTGTACCCGTCTCTGTTTTCTGGGCCATCTTACTACTTGGTGTGGACGCCATGAGCAGCCGGCGCACGTGGGAACAAAGAGGGGATAGGGGGAGTGGGACGCAGGCAGGTGCATGTCGGGACGGGATTGGGGGGGGGGGAGCAGCTTAGTGCTCTACTGCTCTCCCATAGGTTGAGCAGCGGCCCCAGTACTATCCCCACCTCTCAAAACACGCACGTCGGCCTCCGTGTCTTAGGATCTTTCTCAGCTGTGCGCTCATGGTGTTTCTACCGCTGCCCACTCTCCGCCAGATCACCACCGTTGGATCGACCCCCTTCCCTTCTCTCCCCTTCTCTCCCCTTCTCTTCCCTTCCTTCTCGTGTGCGCATCCCTTTACCCGCACTGCCCACCACTTTTTCACCCTGCAGGCCGTCGCCCACCCGCCCTCCTCACTTAACGCACACGCACACACGTCAGCGCACCGATCGACGCCAGCGGGCGCACGCGCACGTGCATCTTTTTGTGTGTTTCTTCCACCTATCGCTACTACCGTGTGCTTCAGCGTCACACGCATCTCCCCACTTGGCCACCTCACTCCATGTACCGCTGCGGGCTGCCTCTCTCCACACCCAGGCATGTGCCGGCAGCGCTTGCACACAGTGGCAAGGGCGTCGTGAGGCGCAACGGCGGGGCTACCTGGACTGCGCGCCGCAGCTTCACGAGCAGTACAACGCTGCGCTCTTATCCACCTGTCTCAGAGTTGCCTTCTTCCACCCCTGCCGCACCCTCTCCGTTGCCATTCATTTCGGCGTTTACAGCCAGCGATGCTGCCGAGACTGCCGCAGTGCCTTCTGCGGACACCTCGTCTCCGCTCGGCACTGGCACCACTGCTGCGGCTACTGCGACCGTGAATGACCTTCATGGTGACGAGGTACCCCTCAACACACCGGCGGAGGTCGAGGAAGCGTTTGCCTGCTCTGTGCAAGCGCGCACGGTCAGTAATGTGCAACTGCGCCGCTACATTGACCACCTGCCGCCGAAGGACTACTCCTTGGCCCTGGCGGCCGTGAAGGGTGCCAAGGCTGCCGGGCTGCGCATCAGCGCCTCCACCTATGAGGCACTCCTTTCCTCTCTCATGAGCGGCGGGCAGCTGCGGGCAAGCATGGAGCTCTACCAAGTTATGATAAAACAGCATATGGCGCCGACGCCGAACATGTACGCAGCGTTGATGGAGATGTGTCTGCAGCGCGGAATGCCCAAGGCTTGTCAGTCGCTATTCGACGATATGCAGCAGCGCGGCGTGCGACCTGCTGCCCGCAATTACGAGCTGATGATCACAAGCCTCTCCGCCGAGGTGCCGCCGCAGTGGGCGCGCGCCATCGAGGTCTTCGACAGAATCTCTCGTGAGCGCAGAAGTCGAATCACCGCCAAGACCTACAATGCCCTCATGCGGGTCTATATGAACATGGATCCGTTCGACTGGCGCGTCGTATATAACTGCTACAGCGAAATGCGCAACCGTCGCCCGCGTGTGCCGCTGGAGTGGGAGAGCTATCTCATCCTCTGCGAGGCGCTGCGGAAGGGCAATGCCGGCTATGTGCGCAGGGGCATGGCATACATAGATGCCTGGATCGCCGTGACACCGCTGCGCTCGTGGAACTTCTTGATAGGGGCCATGGCGTACTTGGCGTTCATGATGGTGCTGAAGTCGATCGTGGGGTACTTCGTCGTGTGGTACTACGAGTCGAGTGTCCCCTCCACGTCGGACTCCGTGCTTCCCAGGTGAGCGTGCCGCACTTTTCTCTGCCCACGTGCCAGCATACCGAGGAGGAAGGGAGGGGGAGGTCAAACCGCGGAAACGCTCAACTACAGTGTCATCGCTCATACGGTAACACGGGCAGGGAGGGAGCCCATCCATCTGCAGGCATGAGCACGCATACTGTCGGGCGCACATGCACGCATTTCTTCCGCTCGTTTTTTCCGTTATGCTGCTGTCGTTGCTGTTCCATCGGAGGCCGGCTCACAAGCAGGAGCGCGGCGGTGGACCCTGTGTGTCTACGCGTGGGAGAATGAGGGGGTGAGCAGCGCTGTTCTCATACCTTTTTTCCTATCCGCACCCGTCCCCCTTTCCGCATTCTGTGGGTGTCTGCACGACATGCGGCGTGACTGCTCATCATCTCGATCGCAAACGGACACGCCACATTCGCATGCTCACGCTTACACCCTCTCCCTCGCTCTTTCCCCGTATCCCGCCTCCTCTTCTTCCTGTGTGCGCGTGCGCGGATGTGGCCACACGCGCACCCGCGCGTATCACAGATTAACAGAGCAACGCGATGTGGAGAGAGGGGGGGAGGGAGGAGTGCGAGGCTGTAGCACATGTATACCATCGCGCACGCCGAGACGAAAACAAGGACGCACGCAAAGAAAAGCTCGCAGGTATTCGTGTGCAACGCGAAAGGAGCGAGAGGTGCGCTGGTATGGGGTGCTGCGACATTCCCCATCGCTGTCTCTCGCCCTTACCGCGGCTTCCGCGCATGCACACGCCCACAGACCGAGGAAGCTTGCGTATCCTGTTACAACGCGCCCGTACCCTCCTCAAGACACTCACCTTTCCCTCACCTCCGCGCAGCTTCATTTGAGTGCAGCGATTCGGTGATATCGCCCAGCCCTTTCCACCACCGTAGCCTCCTCTCATCCTCACGTCGTGCGCGGTATATTGGTATAAGAGAAGAGGGTGCGACCATCTCCTCTACTCACCACTTCCCTTTTCACGCATACATGCTGGACGCACGCGCAGGAGGCATGAACTCCTTGCGTGTGCATGTGTGTCTGCCATTCACCCACCTTCGTCGCCGCCTTCCGTTTCTTCTTCCCAATCACCACCGCTACACAAATCTGCGCCGACTGCGTGTCTCTCACGCACGCACGCACCTCGTTCCTTACGACGTCGTTCTCTATTTTGTGGTTGACCTACTTTCCACCCACCCCGGCATGGGCGAAGAGACGCATCGCCGTGGTGGCAGCATCTCGTCCCCCTAGAGTACCCTGTATTTCTTTTTGTTGCTCTTTTCCGCTGACCATACCCGCGCTGTCTCGCGTGCGGCTCTCCGCCTCTGTGTCGTTCCATAGATCCACTTTACCTCCCCAGCTACGTTCGAAGTGGGAGCAAGGCACGCGAGGACGCCTCTCCGCACGGGTGCCAGCCGCCGTTTCCATTCGGTTGCCCTTTTCCACATCCTCGGCGCTCCTCCCTTTCGCCCATCCTCTGCCCAGTGTGCATCATGGCATCCACTTCCGGACCGGCCTCGCTCGAGGAAGCGGCGTTGGCCTCCCTCGCTGACTACTCCCCAGAGCATCTCCAGATGGCCGAAACTGCCCTCCGTGCGGTACTGACGGAGAAGGTGCAGGCCCTTGCGACGGAGCATGGCGATGCCTTCATCCAGGGCCTGGTGCAGAAGGAGATCGCCAGGACAAGGAAGATGGAGACGGAGCTGGCGAACGTGAAGAAGAGGCTGGGCGTGCAGGAGCGCTCCGTGGACAGCGTGCGGATGGACGTGCGCAAGGTCAAGGCGCAGGAGGAGAAGTCCAAGTACATCTGCCAAAACCTGCAAGAGACGGCGAGGAAGCGAGAGCAGCTGACGGAGAAGATGCAGCCAGAGATGGAGGCCTACCGCAGCGATGTGCGGGAGCGCGTGAGCCAAAACGTGCAGAGCATCTGGGCAGAGTGCGAGAAACGTCGCGAGCGCGTTGAGACAGTCGAGGCGGAGGTGCAGGGGCTCGAAGCGAGGCTGATGCGCCAGAAGGAAACGTTTGAGCAGAACTTTGCGGAGTTCCAGGATGGACTGAAGGGGCGCACGGCGGAGTACCAGGAGCTCATTGTAGCCTATCAGGAGGCGACCAAGGAGGTGGAGCTGATCGAGGCGCAGCTCATGCTGGTGCGGCGCGAGCGCCAATCGGTGGAGATGACGCGGGCAGCCCTGCAGCAGCAGCTGGAGGTGTACGAGAAGCAGTTCGAAGGGTTCGCCGAGTCTGTCATGAAGCCGGCAGACGTCGAGGCGCTCGCAAGGCGCCAACACGATCAGGCGCAGATGCGCATCACCGAGTTGGAGGCGGAAAAGGCGAAGGTGCACCAGCAGCGCCTTCAGATGGACAAGGAGTTGACGGATCTACGCGCCAAGCACGCGTCACTGAAGCGCGAGATGCAGCAGCTGGAGAAGGCGAAGACAGCGGCGGAGAAGAAGTGCCGCCAAGCCCAGCAGAGCCGACAGGAGAAGAAGTAGATGCTCTAAACAGGCGCGCCTGTGTCTCCGTGAGCGCGGGTTGGCTGGCTGGTGTATCATCATTGATCAGATGCGTTGCTGGTTTCGGATTGCGCGTCTCTGTACAGAGGGAGTTGTGCGTGTTCTGTGAGCTTCTCATGACATACGCGCACAGGGCCATACGCACAGAAAACGCACACAAAAGCAGGCGGAAAGCCAAGCATCCCGATATCCATGGGGTGTCCATCGTCACTGTGCTGCGCTACGGAGCCTGGCAGATGCCCGCGCACCGTCACTCAGTCTTGTTTGTGATGTCACCGAGGGGGCGGGGAGAGAGAGAAAGATAGCAGGTTCCAAAGCAAGCAGCAGCAGTGCGGAGATAGCCCTGTGCACAAAACTGCTCTTCTCCGCCGGTCGCCGTGTTGTCTCCCCCTCGCCGACTCGCTCCTCCGCTTCTTTGAGTTTTTCGACTCGTTTCTTGGGCTTCACACCTCTCTCCCACTCTCTCCGCTCTTTCCCCGGTGACTGGGCGCTTCCGCCTTGTGCACGCCCGCTTGTGCATGTGTGAGGGTGCCACGGTGGCGCTGCTTACTCTTCACCCTTCTTCTCTCGGCTCTAAGCCACCCCTCTCCCCTCCCAGTACCGACACACGTACAATGCGGCGCTCGCTGCGCTTGTGGTGCAGCAAGTTGGACCTGGATGGCAACCCGTCCCGCTACTTTCCGCGCTTCCGCCCGCGGCGGCTGGTCATGCCAGTCGATCCGAGCGACCTCCACAGCGACAAGCGGCAACCTAACCCGCTATTCATGAAGGTAAAGGCGCAAAAACGCCAACGTCGCCGTGCCGAGATGCGTGGCGCCGTGCAGCTGGCAAGCGTTCCCAAGGAGCGCAGCGTGGGGGACGTGTACCGGCTCCTGATGGATGCTTGTGAGACGCAGAACTTGTTCTCCGATGCCGCGCTAACGCCGCGGACAGTGCGAGATCTGGAGTCTCTCCTGCAGGCCTACAAGGCCGCTAACGCAGCGCTGCGACGCTCTGGTCAAGCGTCAGCAGCTCCCCTCGATGGTGGAGCAGCGTCGGCCGGAGAATCGACAACGGAGCAGGGATCGCCACGTAACGACAACGCGCCGCAACACAGCTCTCCACTGTACTCGCGTGCCTTCCAAGCGAGTCCACCGCCAGTCGCCGCATCGTCCTTTGCCTCCGCCACTGCCGCTGACACACTCTCCATTCGCGAAGTGGATCAGATGTGGTCGATGCTCGATCACACACCCCTCAACGCCCCCGTGCACGGCGCTCTCGCCCTACGCGGGGACGCGCTGGTACGTTCCGTATTGCTGGAGCTCACCTACTCTGCTTATCCGCGGCTGCGCTCGAAGCATGTGCAGCAGTTGCTGCATGAAACGACAGGGTTTCTGCCGTGCGGCCGTATAGCCATGCGGATCGGCCTCGCCGAGCACTGCGGCGTAGAAGGTGACATCGCCATGTGGCGTGAGCTCAACGTCCTCTCGGAGCGCATGCGTATCGCGCGAAAGGAGGCGGCAGCGCACCTGCAGCGCGTCGAGAAGGGCATAGCAGCGCAGCGCCGGTGGTACTGGAGGGCGGTGTTGCGCTCCGCCGCTGCACGGCTGAAGCTGTTTCCAGTGCACAAGGAGGACCTGTTGCCGCGCATGCAGTGGGTGCGCAGCTTTCTCTTCGCCTTTGTTGCCTTCGTTGAGATGGCCGAGACTTCCGGAGACGCCCACGCCCGCGTGCGACCGCTTATCTATCAGCTGTTTGCGAGCCAGCTGGCACGCCATATACGGCTCCGTCAGATCATCGAGGCGGCAGAGGCCATTGTTGCCGCCACGTCCGAGCAGGACGCCCGTGTAGATGCACCAGCAGCAGCTCCCTCGGCTACTTCGCCTCTATCGCCGCCTTTGGATGATAATGAAGCGAGTGTCGAGGCGCTCCACCGCCGCGTTGCTGAGGAGCTGGCGCGGGTCAAGTCCCGCACTGTAGACGAGGAGGAGGTGCTGGAGGGCCGTGCGCACCCAATGAACCGCAGGGCCGACCGGCGGCGCGAACAGTTTGAGTCAAGTGGCGGCGCCCATGGTACCCAGATGCTCCACGATGAGGCCCTCGAGAGGCACGCGGAGGACTACGGCCATCTTGCACCACCGCTGCTGCTCCACGCACTTGAGTCGACTAGCCCGAATGCGTTCAAAGAGGCGCAACTTGTCCTTCGCTATGCGCCGCAGGTATCCGAGAAACTGCGCCGATCACCGATCGATGTTGATCAGGTGGTGCGTCGCGTCGTGGATGTGCAGGAGACAAACAACTACGCCTCACTGCACAACGCGCAGCAGTATCGCCAGGTGGAGTACACGGTTTGCCGCCTCTACGCCGGGCGCTACTGCCTGGGTGAGGGGAAGGGCGAAACGCTCATGTCGGCGATGCAGGATGCATCCATGCGGATGCTGTTGAATTACTACCTCCGGTTTCCTTTGTCAGCACCATCGCCGCTGGAGTCGCCGACGCGGACGGAGGGGAGCAGTGATTGCTCCAGTCATGGCAATGGCAGGGCTGCTATAGCGACGGCACACATCCCTGACGGCGAGGACGGCAACGCGGGTGGCGTGCCGGCGCCGCGGATTCGCTCGCCGACGACGGAGGAAGAAGTCGTGCTGTAGTGGTGGAGAGGTGATTGCCGGCGTGGGAGAGGAGGGCGTAGGCAGGAGATCGGGGGACACCCCTCTACCGCCTTCCTCGCCGCCCCCCTGCTTTGCTCATGCGTACACGCGTCTTTCTTCACCCGCGCCACCCCATCACTCTGCCCTCAATGCCCACCTCATCACTGCCAGCGCAGCCTCAAAGGGGGCGGGGAAGGCGATAATGGAGCGAGCAGCACTGGGCTGCTGCAATGGTAATAAGGGACGGGGTGGGACGTACTTCACAGTTCAGATCTGAATTCTGGGGGCGTGTGTCGCACACAAGGCGCATGCAAGGGGTGATGTCTTGCCTTTCGGGCAGCTCATGCAGGCGGTGCACTAACAAGCTACAAAACGAAGCGAATGCAGCCCGTCAGTGAAGGCTTGGCGATCAACGGACGAGGAATCGTCACATCGCTTCTCTTACAAGAGGGTGTGCTTGTGGAAAGGCAGCACGCATGGGCCATGAACAGGATGAGGCTGCGAGGTGCGTGCGTGTGTGCGTCTGTTGTTTTGTTGCTGCAATGTGCCCACACGCTGATGTGTTCCCCTCATCCGTGCCGGTGAGTTCCTTATATGTTTCCTGCCCTCCCATCCCTTGTGCCTTTTCATCTGTTGCTCGAGCCGACGTCGGGCACCACACGCCACAAACCCAACGACACACGAAAACGCCACGTCTCCTTGAATTCTTCTCTTCCGCGTCTTCTCGTTCGTGACCGATGGCGCACCCAGACACTCATCAACGCGTCTACCGACAGTGCGAGACGGGTGGGAGGGGGGGGGTGAGGACACCCGGACACGAGGAGGCAGCAACAGTGCACACAAGAGGGAAGCAGAGATACCGACGGGCGCGTGCACCGACTCACGTCTCGGTCTGCGTACGCACGTTCCTTGTCTTGGTCGCCTTTTGCTGACAGCTCATGACCTGGAAAACCGTTCCGCTCCGTCCCCCTCACACATGCGTGCACCCCATTTCCTAGCCGCTCCCACCACCTAGCGAAACAGGGCAGCACAAAGAAGGCGTAAGAAGATGTTCACGTTGGGTGAACCGGGTGTCCACGAGGGTGAGGCCGATGTGCACATGCCACCCAGCACGATTCTGACTTCCATCAGCAGCATCTGTGGCATGCACGTGCCGATCTCTCTCGGCCACCAAGGCGGTCTCAAGGCGTCTAACCTAGTGAAGATCAATCGCCTGTGTCGCACGGGAGTGCATGAAGGGTAACCCCGAGGTGAGAGATGCGCTGCAGAGGCCGCCGCAGGGAGTGACTCGTGCGAGTCTGGGATCCGCAAGGGAGAGCAACTTCGCGGCATCCACAAAAGCTTGCCTTTCCATCGGGTTGTAGCGCAAGTAAAACATGCTCGCAAAGCCCTCTGCCCTCGAGGGCACTATCCGGGGACTCATTCCACACATTGTTTCCCTGCTGCACACTCTGGCGTTTGTGTGCGCGGCGGATGTTGCCATGGGAGCACTCAGAGGTCGGGCCCCCTTCCACTCGTTTTCCTTTTCGTTCGCGTCTGAGAGAAGTTCCTCCGTCTTGACTTTTCCGTGAGATGCTGTGCTGCCCTTATGAGGTGTGCAGTTGTTGGGTGTCTGGCGGTGCTGCGCACTTCGGACCCTGGTGTGACGCAGGCGAAACGTTAACGAGCCTCCGAGGCTCTAGGTGAGGCGGCGCTGCGTCTTCCGGCACTGAAGCGAACTCGTTTCTCAGACTAGTGGAGCACATGGGAGGTGGCGTCTTCCGTGGAAACCGCTAAACCGGGAACGTGTGATGGGCTCGTGGGTGTCACAAAGGGAGGTACCGGAATACACGTGCCATGCGCCTCGCGCGCGCGTCTCGGTCGAATTCGGCGCCAAGGTGCCGACTGATCAGGTGCGGGCCAGTACCGACTTGACGCACAAGAGCACAACGATTGACTGACGCCGCACGGCGGGCTGGGAGTTGGCGGCGACGGGGAGGTGGTGGCAATGTGGCCATCATGTGTGCTAATCGGCCGCTGCCGTCAACGGAGTGAGAAGGCGCCGGCTCTGGGCCTTTGCATTTTGCCCCTGTCGGCAAAGGGCATGCGGATGCGAGCAGGCTTGGACGGAACCGCACGACGACGAAGTGCCGCGGCCCTCCCATCTTCTCGCGCATGCGCCGCACGGTGTGGGCTGCCACGTTCGTGCAGTCTTGCTACCGCCGGCAAAGTTGCGAAGCGACGCAAAGACGCACGCAGTAGCCATGCTTTTTTTTTTTCTTGTCTCTCTCCCTTCGGCCACTCCTCCTCTCCCCTTCCTTCTGTCCATGTCCGTGTCCGTGCGTGTTCGCGGTGTGCGGAGCAGAAGACGGCCCTCTTTGCGTGCAATCTAACTTCTTTCCTTTTTCCAGTTCTGCTGCCCTGAGAGAGAATGCCGCTGTGTGTGCCTGCGTGCGCGTGTGCGTAGGAACTGGCCGCTCTCGAGAATTGTTTCTATCTACTCTCTTCTGTGTGCTGCTTCGCGTCGCCGCTTTCACTGCTGCCA
Source organism: Leishmania donovani (assembly GCF_000227135.1). Classification (NCBI taxonomy): domain Eukaryota; phylum Euglenozoa; class Kinetoplastea; order Trypanosomatida; family Trypanosomatidae; genus Leishmania; species Leishmania donovani. The sequence continues at coordinate 157,153 of NC_018253.1, read as the reverse complement.
ACGGATCAGGTTCCCATCCTCCATCCTCCATCCCCACGCCCGCCTGCTCAGTTTTGCGCGTCATCTTCGTTGTCCTCCTTTCCTTTGCTGCTGCCTGTGCTCTCTGCCGTTGTGACTCCAGAGATGATGCTGGACACAAGTACGATGGAAAGAAGAGAACCCCCTGCCCCCTGCGCCCTGCCCCATGCCCACTTTCGTCTTTCACATCTTGTCGTTGTTTCGTTGCACGTTTTCTATGCCGCTCCCTCACCGATGCATTGCCACGCAAGCGAATGAAGCAGAGCCCCGATACAGAGGAGTGACAGGTGGAAGGCCGAGCGCCGCAGCGAAGACATCTGCTCGCCGTGAAAACGGCAACAATGACCAGGACACATCCACGCCGTAGCCACGCGGATCACGCCTCATTGGCGGAACCCATTTTTTATTTTCCGCGAACTGCGAAGAAAGGGTTCAAAAAGAATGGACATCCGTTTGGAGGGTGCACGGGGGTGTCGGTGACGGTGTCGCAACCGCAGCGGAGGTAGAGACGGCTTGGGGCGTCCTGCGTTATCATTCAAAGGCAGATGAGGACGCTTGCGAATCTCCTTACCCACCTGCACTACTCGGTAGAGAAGCGAGCCCGTGTAAACTTGCCACCCTCGACCATTTCTTAGGGCATTGGGGAGGGGGGGGGGGCTATCGAAGTCCTGCATTCTGTCGCACCCACCCTCTCTGAAACAGAGGCATCCCCATTTACTTGTTCTCCTTCTATAAGGCAACCCGGCTCTGTGCGAGCTCTGCCCCTCTTTTAGTTTGCCTGTTCCGCTTGCCACTCTCTCCTCATACCTTTGCGGCGACTCTCGCAGGAGAACAACAACGGCGAAGTTCGGCTTTGCCGACGGGCTGCTCCTTTCTGTTCGTGCCTGTGCATTTTGGTGTGTCTGCCGGCGTCGTGGCTGGCACGCAGAGAAACCTTTCTTTCTTTTCCTCACTCCAACACACACACACACACACACGCACGCACGCACATCCACACTCCCCACACACTCAACGAGGCATGTGAGCAGCGTCATTCTCCTTGATTCGGCCCCTCCTCTCTGATTGGCCGCCTTTCATTCTCGAGAGTGCGTGCCACCGTCCCCTCACCGTCATTATGGCGCTGCTTTGCTTGTCCTTGTGTTTTCCTTCCTAGGCCGTGACCCTAGACTTCCTAGTCTCCGCCAACCCCCGCCTCCACACGCAGGGCGGTGACAACATACTTTAGCGCTTCCTTCTGCTGCTCTCATCTCATCTTCCTCCTTATCTCTCCCTCTCTTGTCCACCTCTGTCACCGGTCGGCTGCTGCTACCGCACCACCTCACCACCCACCCCCTGCTGACCGACTGCGTTGCTCTTCCTCTTCTCGACCTGTCAAGAACCAAAGATCCGCCCACGCATACATAAAAGCGCCACCGACACGGACGTGCCGACGCCAAGCTCCGCCCGGAGAGCCGTCTCTTGCGTCCACAGCACAAGCAGACACGCACTCAACAGAACGGCGAATCCGTTCCTCAAGCGGCGCGCCATGCACGTCGCTCGCTCCGCGTATCGCCAGCTGCTACGCGTCGGCAAGACGGTCTCGGACAAGTACGCTGACCCGAATGACATGTGCTTTGCTCTCTTTGGCGTTCTGGTGAGCCGGCACGACTTCATCAACGCCGGCTATGGCAGCACCTTCCCCGCTATTCTGCGCACCTGCTTTCTACGCCCGTCCATCGCCGGCGACCCGCACGACACGGCGAGCGCGCGCACGAGCGCTGCCTTTGATGCCCTTCGGCGGCTGAACGAGCTGAAGGCGTCCAACGCGGCATTCCGCATTCGCGAGCTGCGGCGGGTCATGTCAGACGCGGCAGACCAGGGTAGCGCTAGCAACGCCGCAGCCGCATCCGCATTGACGGATGCCACACCCACTCCCTTGCCCTCTTCGGCAGCTGCGGGCCAAGCAACGGCGCCGTCCTTGCCATTTGCGTCGCAGGAGACGGCCCACACCACCGCTGTGACGTACCCACTCGACGAGGAAGGCGTTCACCTCATTCGTGGCAGCGTCCTGATCGAGCGCTCCTCGCGACGCCGCATCCAGAACTTCACGCGTCACTGTGTCGTGTGTGAGCCAATCAACATGGCCTTCCCGCCATACCGCTTCTGTGTCCCGCCGGAGCCGTCCTACCTACTCGCCGTGCGCAGCGAGTTTGCCCTGTACGCCATCACCGATGTGCTCTTGGCGCTCTCGGCGACGAGCATCTTCAATGCACATCGGCATGCCTACATGTCCCATCAACAGCAGCAGTCCGCCGAGGTCGGTCAGTCGTTGACGAACAGTGGAATTCGCATTAGCGCTGGTGACGAGGTGACCGAGGACGCGCCATCAAGGCAGGAGGAGGCTGGCAACAGCAGCAGGAAGGCGAAAGGCGTCATGGTTGCGACAGCACCGGTACTGAAGACGCGCGGGTTTCCCACCACACGTGAAGAGCTGCAGGAGCTGGTGCGCCGAATTCCGACCCGGACGGTCATCCAGACTGACGTGCTTGAGGTGGAGATTACAACTGAGTACGTCTGCTCTAACCCGTCGGCGGCAACGGCAGCGTCGCCGTCGGCGGCCGAGCACCTGGCCAAGCAGAGCAGGGACGGCGCGTTCTCGTCGACGACGCCGCTGAAGCACGGCGCGAACGCTGACGGCTGTGGTGGCAGCGCCTCCGCCAGGACCGCGGTGCAGCGCGACGATGCCAAGGCGCACCTGTTTCTCTACTACGTGTATATCCGCAACCGCGGTCCGCTGAAGAATCCCAAGCGGTGGCACGCGCAGGTGCTGTCGCACCACCTCGTTGTGATTGACGCGGCACAGGCACAAGTACTGGAGATGGGTCGACCTGGCGTTGTCGGCAACTTTCCGCTGCTGCAGCCGGGCGCGTCGCACTGCTTCGAGAGCGGCGCGACCCTTTCCGGCCCGGAAGGGCTCCTCCGCGGCTCCATCCAGGTAAACCTCTTCAACGACGCGGGTGAGGTGATGATGCTCGACGCGGCAATCGCGCCGACACGGCTGACGGTGGAGGTGACAAGCGCCATCGGCTTCACCTCTTCCAAGAACGCCAAGGAGGAGCTCGTGCAGCGGAACCGGGACTCGTCTGCGCAGCCGCCGTCGGGCGCACGCATGCCTGAGGATGGCGCCGATCGGGAAGGAAAGCACTCACTCTCCGCGGACGGGGCCGCCGAGGCGTCGGAAAACGACCGCGACAGCTCCTCAAAGCCGAAGGGTGGCAAGTAAGGGTGCCAGCTCCGCCTGCTTACTCCCCATCGGCAACACCTCTCTCTCGATCTCTGCGTTTATGCCGCTTCTCCCACCTTGGCTGCGTGGCCTGACCTCGCCCCTCCCCCCTCCCCTCTTTCTTACTGCCGGTGCTGTTTGCATGTGCGTGGAGCACACATGTGGATGCTGCTGCTGCTGCTTCCTTGTACTGGTGCTCTCTCTGTGTGTGTGGGCTGGGAGGGGAGGGGAGGGGAAGTGAAGGCTCGCCCCGTTTACTTTGTGCTGTTCGCCATCACCATCTCTTCTCCTTTCTGTTTACAGACGACGACCGTGACGACCACAAGTGCGCCTTCTACCAGGTGCATCGATACACGCGAGACGGCAAGAGGACGTGCGAAGCAACACGCGAAAGGGAAGAAGGCGACTTGCCACATCTCTCTTTTTCTCCTCTCTGAGTCTGCCTATCAGAACGTGCGCGCAGAGGACAGCACGTGTGCCCGTAAGGGTCAGCGTGCGCACAGGCACTGCCGTTGCCTCGCTGGCCTTCCTGCCTGCCTCCCTCCTGCCGTTCGTCTCTACATCTCAGCGCACACGCCTGACTGCTTCTCTCCTCCTCCTGCTCCTCACCCTCCGCGTGGGCGCCTGCATGTGCATCTCCCCCTCCCTCTCTCGCCCTCTTGCCTCCATGCCACCTTCAGCGCAGAGCAGCATCACCCGGAGGCGTTTGCCTCGTTGACTCATTGCGTGTGTGTGTGCGCCCCCACACTTGCGCGAACACTTCCGCGCAGTATACCGAGAGCATCATCTCAGTCTCTCGTCCTTTCTTCCCTTCCTATTTTCTCTCTGCCAACTTCTCAGCAACGCCGGCACCGTTTCCGTGTGCATCGCCGCCGCGATGGACGCCCCGGGCACTGCGGTAGAGCAGTACTTTAACCAGCTCATCCACATGTGCCTCTTGACTCAGGTGGTGGTGTCTGACAAGCAGGGCAACACGATTCTCGCCTGCTTCGGCACGCCAGGCGCGATGGGCGGCGATGTGAACGGCGTCAGCGGCAGCGGTGATGGACAGGAGGACGAGCTGCCAATGGAGAGCAACGTCACCGTGAGTGGCGCGCGTTACTTCCAAAATCTCGAGCAGCTGCAGCTCGGTACCCCTACGTACATCACCGCTCAGTACCACGATGCTGTGGTGGTGCAGCTGATGGAGCCTGGCGGGTCGATCCTGACGCTTATTGGGAGTCGGGCGAAGGGGCACTTTACGGGCGGCTTGCTTTCTCTCGTCCCGCAGATTCACAGCACGGCAGTGTACACGGAACTTTTACGAAAGGTGGAGGAGTGCACACAGTAGCCACGGATGCGGAGAGCGCGGGAGAGCGGGTCGCCTCGAATCCGGTGCGAGGCCGACGGCGCTTCAGCTGCTGTTATTACCGGCGATCCGTGTATACGGTGCCGTGGAGGCGATGCTGTTTCCAGTGAGCGCGTGCTCCCTACCAGTGCGGCGCTCCCACTCGTGTGCGTGTGTGTACACTTGAACGCTTGTTTTCTACGAAGGAAGCGGAGGGAGAGAGCCCTTCTCTCCCCCAAGAACAAACCATGCAAAATAAGATCTACGCACATGCATCCGGGCGTACATAGACCATTTATGTGAATGGGGAGCAGCGCACCTCTCTGTGGACGCGTGGGACGCGCGGAGAGAGGCACGGGAAGTTGCGCTCACGTGTGCCACCGCATCTCCTGAACCTGAGCGCGTGTGCATGCCTTAATGGTGCGTGATGTCGAGGTGTGGAGGATGAGGAGGAGGGGGCATGCTCTCGAGTGAGAGGTGCGCTCTAAGATGAGCGTACCACGCAACATGGAGAGTGCTTGTCAGCGGCTTTCGTGCGCTTCGCACTCCCCTGACCCCATCCTCGCGCGTCTCCTTCCCTTTTCGTGTTTGCGTGCGTGCGTGTGGATGCACGGCAAAACACACACACACACACATACGTGAACAACGAACCCTTTCCAGCGTCCCAAGTGCCACTTCCTCCCCCTGATCTGCCTCTTCACTGCTCGCACACACACACATATATATATAGATATAGTTGTGTGTGTGTAGTTATTTCTCGGCTCTGCGCATCGCGGATTAGAGATATTCGCGCACGGAGGGGTTACGCGAACGCGAACACGAACACAAAGACGCACACCGTCGCTGCCTTTGTGTGCGGAGAGGATTCCAACCCCACACTCGTCTTCCCGTCAGTGTGTACTGGCGTACGTGGGAGGGATCTCACACGCATACCGAGCAGCCACTGCGCAGCCGCGAGCCGCACAAGCTCGACCGCGTCTACACTCGTCACACTCCTCCTTCGCTGAGCGCGAGAAAGGAAAAGCAGACACCCAGACAAACCGGGCTCGCCACTCCAACCATGAGCAAAGCCAAGGATGGCGCGGGGGTCGGTTCCCTCAACGACTCCATCCCGCTTGATATAGAGGAGAGCTCAATGTCTATTTACTCCGACGAGGAGGACGATGGCGACTACGACCCGTCCAGCCAGATCTCCGAAGACGCCGCCTCCTCACTCGACTACAGCTCCGTCAGTCGCACCTATGTTTCCCACTCGCGCACGAGCGGCATGCATGTGCACTCGGAGGACTACACCGGCACCGCCAGCTACTATTCGAACGGCGGAGCTGCATCCAACTCGTTCAGCTACGACGACGAGGACTACTCGAGCATTTACGGCTCCCTGTCCTACGGCGACTCTGCGCTGCGCTCCCCACAGTCGGAGCTGAGCTCGACCTTCGCCTCGCTCTACTACGAGAACGAATACGTGGTGAGCATGCGGTCCACGCTACGCTTCCTGCGGCGTCCACTCTACTACTTCGCCTTCGCCACCGCCGGCAGCGGCGCGGTCGGGAGCATCTGCCGACTAGCCACAACCTTTGCGAAGCGCTTCGTTGACAGCGGCGCGAGCATCGCCGATTCCTCCTTAGGCGCCTACCCGGGTAGTGCTGCGAGCGGCGCCGGTGCCTGTTCGAGCCTGCCGTCGGGGTACCTCAACGTGCCGGAGTGGCTGCGCGATGTGCGAGCTTCGCTGCCGAGCTTGATGGAGGTGCCGGCTGCGTGGATGCTGCGCCGTCACGGCATCCCAGTGCTCTCGGAGGTGATGCAGAGACAGGAGCGGGAGTCCGCTGCCGCGGCGGCGGCCACCATGGCAGAGCAGATGAACTCCGGAGTGCAGGAGGTGTGGCAGTCGTGGCAGAAGACAGGGCCAGCGATCCCGGTGGCGCTCTTTCTGCCTATCTTCTCCATAGTCGTCTTTAAGGTGGCGCAGCATGTGCGGCCCAATTCCGCAAACCTGACGGAGATACTGCGACCACGGCAGGACGCTGAAGATGTTGATGCTGCCCCCACACACGTGAAGACCCCGTCACCGGCACGCCCGTCGCTGATCATGGACGCCAGTCCGATCCAGGCACTGTCGTCCTCAGCGGGGAACTTGAGCGCGCAGTCGGCGTCAATGAATATGCTACCAACCTCGCGCGGAACGGCGTCTGCCACGATGAGCCGCCACAGCGCCACCGGCGACGACTCAAACGCGCAGCCGGCGCCTTTCGTAGTACCACCGGTCAACATTGCTACCATTACAAGCGTATCCCCTGTAGTGCCGCGTGTGGGTGCGTCGGACACCGACGGCGTTTCTCCCAGCTCGCCGGGCGACTACCTCGGCGACTCGCACGACCGCTCCCGCTCGACGACGCAGGTGCCGCAGACGCACCGCCACATCGCTGATGCCGCGGTGCCGCAGGATAGCGAGGAGGGTGGCAAGGTGCTTGATGCGGACGTTGATGTTGACGTAGCACACTCGTCACTGGTGTCGGTGTCTCCGTCGCCGCGGCCTGCAGAGGGCAACCACAAACCAGCGGGCGAAACACCCGGAACAGCACTGCCTGCTGCTTCCCCGTCAGTGTCGCCACTTCCGCGTATGCCTCAGGCGCTCCCTGAGGTCAGCAGGGCGGGTCGACTCGTCTCCGTGAAGGACTCTCCCCTGCGCGGTGAAGTCGTGGCTGCGATGGCAGGAGTGGCCGATGTGCGGGAGGCAAACGCGGCTTTCATAGCTGCCGTGCGCTACGGCTGCAGTGTTGTCGTGCTGCCGTCTGCCCTTCGTGACGTGGACGGGCTGCTTGAGGCGCCACCGTCGCTGACTGTGGAGTTCACGGACGACGTTGTCGCCTCTTCCACCGTCCTGGCGGATCGTCGTGGTCTGACGATGGTCGGCGTGACGGCACAGCAGTGGGATGCGCAGGCGGAGCCGCTCGACACCTTTGCACACCCCGGCAACGCTCTTTACGTCTTCGTCGCGCATGAGTCCTCCAGCCCGGCGGTGTTGGCCCGCGTGGAGACGGCGGTGGCGCACAGAGTCTTTGTCGGCACTTCATGGGCGGCGGTGCCGGTGAACCAAGTCTTTTACGACCGCTTGCTAAAGGAGAAGGCGGTGCGGAAACAGCAGCAGGAGGCCCAGCCACAGCGATAAGGGCGCCGTCTCTGCTCTGCCGTGCCCACCGTTGTCGCGTGCAGCTGCAGGGTTTCGCTCATCGAGAGTGAGCGCAGCGCATCTCCACACACCCTTTGCCTTCCCTCTCACCCACCCCCACCCCCGGCTGGCTGCGCACTCGTGCACACATCTGCGTGTTGGCGGATGTTTTTGATCGTTGTCTTTTGAGCGCGTTACCGCTTTCCCTCCCTCGCTCTCTCATAGATACACGTACACACTCGTCTCGCTCTCGTCAGCCCTATTCTGACGTCTGCGCGCATTGCCGCTCTGTATTGTACATGCGCTGCCTCCGCCACAACGACGGCTCTCCCTCTTGCGTCTTCTACATGCGTGCGCCAATGTGCGTGTGCGTGTGCGTGGACTCTCCGTCTTGTCGCCCCCCCCCTCCTCCTCTCTTGGTTCTGCGTTTGTGTCTCATAGAAGGTATCTTCTCTAACGTATCTCTCTCTCCCTCTCCCTGTTCCCGTTGTTTGCCATACACGTCCCCTGCCCGTGTCGTTGCGTAGTCGCGCGTGTCTTGTCATGTATGCGTGCGTGTGAGCCGCTGATGCTCCCATCGTCGTGTCGCACGCAGGGACGGCACGCCGAGTCGGCGCTTCTTCTTCATCCTTTCCCTCCATGCCAACTTACGCGTACTCAAGCATGTAAAGTGCCACTGCGTGTGCAACGCGGGGATGACCGGTGACTCTAGAACGCTGCTTTCTTATTTTCTCTCATGCCGCGGCGCAGGCTCGGTGCTATGCGCTGCATCTGCGCACCTGCAGGCACGTGCGTCGCGTGTGGTGGCCCACGGTCAATAGTAGGCACTTCCAACTGCCCCCCTCCCCCGTGTTTCTGTGCGGTATGCTGAGGTGGTCCTCCGTCTGCCTGTCTGTGCCTCTTGCCGCCTTTAGATAATGTATTCCCATCTCGTCACTTCTCGCTGTTTTCCGCCATCATATCTCCTTCTCGACAGCACGGCTCAGCGCGCCGACTCCTTGCTGCACCCCCTCCTTCCCCCCTTTTTGGGCTTTGCGGGGCGCCGACAAGAAGCAACCTCAAGACGAGCGTGCGCATCTCCGTGCCTATGTAAATGCAGCGATGAACGGCAGATTACACCCCGCACGCCGTGGACTGCGTTACGAGAAGCGCCATCGGCGATCATTTCTTCTAGGCGGTGTGTGCTTGCTAGTGTGCCTTGCGCTCGGCCTCTTCGTGCTGCCTCACACCTCCTCAAGCGATGTAACACAGCCCACGGTTTCGATGGCGCCAGCGCCGCCCTCGTCGCTGGCGCCTCGATGGACTGAGCAGGCAACATCAGGGGCGCCAAGCTCCACTCTCGCCTTCACCGACGCCCCTCCTGACACTCTCACTTCTATCAACACCGCGGCACCGCTGCCGCGTCCCGCTGTGGACGAGGGGAGCAATGCCGCGCATGCCACGGTAGAGGCCCCAACGGGGAACACGCACACCATCTCCGACGCTCCACCACCCACGGAAAGACCACAGCGCGACTCAGTCGAGTTACACAGCCGATACGCGGCAGAGCTCGTGCAACTCGATGCCCTCGATGTCTTTCCGCTCCGCCCTTACGAGCGCCGTATCTCGTTTGTGGAGTTCGCGCGCTGTCTTGCCACCCGTCTCTCCGTCAGCCCCGACACGGGAGTAGAGGTGGAGCGGCACGATCTCGCCTCCGACCGGTACGCACCCTTTCTCATCTCTGTCACCCTGGAGAACACGCAGGATCTCAAGGCGCTCATCTGCAACTTGACGATGCCGTACCGCTACATTGTACTCGCCCAAAACGGCGACACGCCAGAGGTGACGCCGTTTTTCCGCCTGCTGCGCCGCGTGTTCGCCTTCACGACGCGTCTGACGGTTCTCCAGTTCCCCGACAACATTGGCTTCGCCGGCGCCGTCAATGCCGGTCTGCGTGAGGCCCTCAGCCACCCGTTCAGCGAGGTGCCCTTTCTCCACATTGTGCACAACGACGTGCGCTTCTTGTTCTCGTCGCTTGAACAGGCTGTGGCACGCGCCTACAAGACGACAGCGAGGGACACGGATATGATCGATGCTCTGGAGAAGGAGGTTGCGACAGAGCCAAACGAGTACACGCCGCTGATCCGGCAGCCCGACGGCTTGCGCACGCCGCTTCTGCCGGGTACCCCGCTGCCCCAGCAACATGACCGCAAACCGGTTGTCGTCACGTCCGCGCTGTTGCCGGACCGTGTTCGGTACATGACCCCGTCCAGGCGCGCGGAGCTGATGGTGGGGCACACTTCCTTCATGTTCGCCAACAGCCGCGGCGAGTACACGAGCGTCTTCCTTACCCGCCTGGCTGTGCTGACGGTCGGCTTCTTTGACGAGAATTTCTTTCCTATCCTTTACGATGATACGGACTACCGCTGGCGTGCCCACCTGCTCGGCTTCGTTGAAGACCACAACGCTGCGATGAACGACCAGGTCATCTCCTTCGACCTCGACTGCGTCAACCAAGCCATGAGCGACGTCGACGGCGATGGCAATGCAGAGGGTCCATTGGGGGGGCTTCGCAAGGCAGCTACGGGGCCGACGCTGTCCCCGAAAGGCAAGGCCCTTCAACGTGACTGCCGCAAGGCCTTCTATGCCGGGGTGCAGTACGCGTATATGCAGCAGAAGTGGGGCGTGGAGTCCATGACGGAACTCATGCAGGCGCATACAAGGCGGGAGCCCTTTAGCGGCGAGGCGTTCGCTGGTAGACTGCGCCTGCCGCTGGACGCGTGGGTGGTGGATAGGAACCGGTTGACCAACCTGCGGACGTGGCTGCGCGACGTGGGGCGGCGCATCCTTGATGTGGATAACTATAACACTGACGTTATTCTGCAGGCTGTCAGCCCTTAAGCCAGTGGGCGGAAAGCTGAAGTGTGTGGGTGAAGAATGATGGACGGGAGCACCGCTCGAAAGGAGGGGCAGGTGGGCCGTGTGAGGGCTTGCATGTGCATGCAGGTGAGATCGGATGTGTGGGTATCTGCTCCCTGTCGCTTGAGACTGGCCTGGCGAGCACATGAGGGCCACGCGCCGCTCACGGCTGGAGCGGCTTGTGTTTCCTTGCACTGCACTGTTGACCTCCCATAGCCGTCCTGCCTAACTTCGTGACGCTGCGCCTGTCCGCATCTTTCCCACGCCCTCTCACTGTTCTTTCTTGTCTCTTCTCATATACCTTGTGCTGCAGCGTGATGTTGCCTCGGTCGCAGCAGCGGACAGCAGCAGCGATACCAAAATCACGAATAGTTCTCACGGGTGCGCTTGCGTCTGGCGCGCGTTCTCTTGCTGTGCGGGGTCTTCCTCTCTGCATTTTTGCCTTCGTTTTCTGTTCGGGTTTTGCATGTGCGATGTGAGGAGGAAGAGCGAGAGAGAGACGAGGGCGTGAGCGCCCCACGCGTTGATCGGAGAGAGGGAGGGGCATCCTGCAGTGAGCCATCCGACGAATGGGCGCTTCGCTCTGACCAACTCGCTGGCCGGCTCCGCGCCCTGCTGCCCCTCATAGCTTGCTACAGTCCTCTCCTCAGCCTCCCCTCCCCTGCCCTTCTCGCCCAACGCAGAAGTCTGATCGCACAAGAAGAAGGGCTGTAGCACAACGTGTGGGCGACAGCGATGACAACCGAACAGAGAATACAGACGTCTCTCTCTCACGGTGCGAGAAATCGGCGAGAGGAGAGCGTAGGGAGGATGCCGTCGACCTGTATAGTGATGCCCTACCAGGGTAGTCGGGTGGGATTCAGGGACTACCTGTCCGCGCATAATGTGAAGGTGTGTACAGATCCCTTGCACCGACCCGTGTGATGCTATCTCTCTCTCCCTTTTTTTTTTGGACTCCCTCCTCCTTACACGTTCGCTGTGCCGTTGCGATGGCAACTGCTACTGCGGTTTCCTTCTCCTATTGGCCGCCTCTTGTTTTACGTTTGGTCGTGTGCCGCCGTGAGAGCGAGATATACACACCCGCCCACAAATACAGTGACTGACAGACTTCTGCATCCTCGCGCGCCCCACGTGTCGATGCAACGTGACTGTGCTGTTGCACTTTTCTCGCCCCCTCTTGTCTCCCTTGCGTTGGTGTTTGTGTGTGTGTGCGTGCGTGCTGCTGTGGATGTGCTTCCCTCACCTCTGCTGAGATACAGCAATCGACCCCTCCCCCCCGCCCCCAACACACACACACACACACACACACACACACACAGGCATACCTACAATCCACAAACGCACATAGAAGAGGTACATGCTTTGCGCATCAAGAGTGACCACATAACCGCCACGGAAGCAGTGCTGCCGCCACCGTCATCATAGACCCCTCCTTTATGCACGCGCAGAGACGCAACCAAACCTCCCTTGTGTACGTGGCCGCGTAGCTCAAGCCTGATGGAGACTATCGCGGTAGAAACAGGTCCGTGCGACCTCTATCATGCCCTCGGATCCGTTCCGTCTGGCGACCCGTCACTGAAAGAAGCCACCCTGCTCTGCGTTGCCTCAAGTGCGTGTTCCTGCGAAGCGGCGCCATCTGCCAACGAAGCACACGACACCACCGCAGCGAGCATTTCTTGTGGTGCTGGCGCTCCCGCTTGGCTCTCTGCGACAGTGACGTGCACGTTGGACGTGCTCATCCAGGTGCATCCTTCTCTCTCACGAGGCAGGTTTGCCGATTTCCTAGGTGGATGCCATGGCGTCACCGTGAAAAAGTCGGAACCGCACTTCGCGCGCGTCACCTGCTGTAACGCTCGTGACCTTTGTGAGCTACACGACGGACTCATCACACTACCGCTCTCTCCTGCGGACGTTGTCGCCACGGATGTGAGCACCTGCAGCACTCGTGTGAAAGCTGCCAACTTGTCAAGCGTGTGGTCAGGCCAAAGTGCGCGAGGCAGGGGTGCTCAGAGCAGCACCGTCGGTAGCACTGGCGGCCGAGCCATGGAGACGGCGATTGCGAGTGCTGCAGAGGCGAATTGTTGCTCCGCGCACGCGGTCTGCTGCGCCCCTGAGTATCTTGCGGTCCTCAGTGAGATGAGGTCGGCGTGTGTGGCCAGGAGCCTGCCGACTGTCGCCCTTATCGTTCGATTTCCGCAGCGGTGCCGTCGTGCGCTCGTACTGCTGCGCCCTACGGTCAGCAGGCGGCACAAGAAGTATAGAGTGGCCTACCATGCATCGCTGCGCTTCGTCAGCGAGAGCATGCAGCGCGTGGCGCTGATGCCAATGGGGGACGCAGCTGTGCTGCTGGCCGATACGTTCATTCACGACGCTGCGCTATCTGCGTGTGCGTTCACCGAGGACAGCGGTGCCTCGGCGACGCTGGTATTGCGCGGGAGCTATCTCTCCCTGCACGATGGAGAGCAGCAAAGTGGTGCGCTGCAGCCGCTGCTCCTTCATCTTGGGCTGCGCGGTGCGCCAGCTCGACGGCGCGTCCTTCGGTCTCTGCTGCGTTGCCGCGTCACAGGGGCGTGGCATCGTCTGAGGTCCCCCGCACGCGGCGCCAGTCGAGCGCCGTACTGCCGTCCTGTCGTCTCGGAGCTCGTGCTCTACACCAGCGGAGGCCACATACTGGTGTTTGAGCTTTTCATGGCCGACGGGGCGCACGAAGCGCTGACTTTGGCGGGCAAAGAAGACCCATCTATGACTGTCGTCTACACATGCTGCGTCGGAACTCGTCTGCTGTTCTCGAAGCTTGACGCTTCCGCAGCCGCAGAATCCATTGCAGTCTCTCGACCCGGTGATTATGTCTGCGGCGGCGCGCTCCTCGTCGCACCGCCGTGGGGATTTGCCGACCGGTGGCGCCACTCTCCATGGATGGAAAGGGCGCTCACGCTCGCCACAACACCGTCTGTCGCTGTATCGGGCGTGCTCGTCTTGGGTGAGGGAGGCCGTCGCCGTCGCCGGCACCGTCCCTCTTCGGTGCTGGCCATGAGCCCTAACCGCGGTGTGTGGCTGCTCAGAACAGATTCGCAGCTCTGCGTGGCGAGCGTTCCCACAGGCACAGGCGCGATGGGGGAGCACGGTGACGCGGAACCGACTCTCACCACCGCAGTGAAGCTGGATTCCTCACACGCTCTCCATGACGTACAGTACGTGGCATGCGGTGGTCATGCCGGTTTCTTGCTGCTGTGCCGGCACAGCAGCGCGGGTGCAGCTGAGCCGTGGGACATGACCTCGGCGATGAGCCCGGTGACGGTCACCTCAGCCGTCGGCGATCGCTTCGTCCACTGCTCGCATTCGCAGAGTCCTCTGCAGCTTCTGTTTCTCTCCCTCACGGCAATGGGGACGTCTGCTGCTGCTGCCTCCGACGCGGCCATCTCGCCCTTGTTGCCGGTGCCGCTGATTTCTTCCTCGATTCTCGAGTCGCTACCGCCGTCCTTCGCCCATCCGTCGAGCCGGCTGCGCCTCGTCTGCGCAGTTTCTGCCGCCGACACGCCGGACTCGATGGTGGCGTCCGAGAACCTCAGCGACACTCTTTACGTTGCCATCAGCAGTAGTGGCGATGCTCGTTTCGCGTGGACAGTGACGGTGCGCCTCCCGTCTGTGTGGCCGTCGTGCACATCGCTGTTCCAGCTCTGTCCCAAAGAGTGTAGCGGAATCGCCGGAGGAGCAGGCACCGCTACTGGCGGCGCGTGCCAGGCCGCCTCGACGCTTCAGTGGACCGCCCACGCGCTGAGCGCTCTGTTCCCGCACGCATGTCTGATGGCAGGTGGTAACGAGGTCAGTGCGTGGAGGACAGCGGTGCAGGGCACCACCGTTTCTTCCCTCAGCAAGGCGTCGCCGTCAGCAGTCGCATCTGAGGAGGAGTCGCCGCTGGAGACGGCGCTCGAGGCGGCGCTTTTAGAGTTGAACTATCCGTACAAACACGGAACGACTTCGGCTGCTGCTGCTGCTGCATTGAATGCGGCTCTTGGTCGGGGACCCCATGCGGACGGTGCGGCGTTGTACTACCCCGCGGCTACAGTTGCGTTTCACGACGCGTTGCACGCTCTTCTGCACGCGTGCTTCTGCGGGGAGGCAGCGAGTGCAGCCGGCGCGGTCGCCGTAGTCGCCGGCTTCTCGGCTGCCCTGCGCATGAGTGGGCTCCTGGCCAGGGGCAGGGACTGCCCTGATGCCCGTGGTGGCGGCGTCGTGGCCACTATGCGGATTGTGGCGTTCTTGCACGGGTGCGCACAGCTTCTCCGACACGCGATGGAGGACGTGGCGGCTGTGGGTAACGTATCGGCGCTGCAGGCCTGCGCATCCCACTTGGCTCAGACGGTGGAAGCAGGCGCAGCGCGAAGGTCATCTTCGGCGATGACGGCAACGGCGTGGGAGGTGTGGGGCCTTTTGCTGCAGCCTCTTTTCGACTTTGTGTGGGGTGTCGTGCAGGCGTACGGCGTATCGGCTGAGGTGGCTGCCGGCCTGCTCGAGTACTGCAGTCCTGCGGTGCGGTCAATGGTGCATGCGAGAAGGCATTGGTGGCTTGAAGGAGGCAGCGCTGTCCATGACACGAAGCCCGATAACGCTGCACCACTCAAAGTTCCCGAGGAGACGCCATGCACGAGTGGACCGGCGGCCCATGCTGTGTCTGCTGGATTGTCGGCGCAGCACGACGGTGTCGCGTCACCTTCCGGACAACACACTTCTGTGCCCACTGCCATGTCAGTTTCCCCGGCTGCCGCGGCGACAGCGTCAGCATCATCGTGCACGAGTGCGGAACTGTACGAGTTGGTGCGTCGAGTGTTTCTCGCGCAGGGTGCCTCAGCAGCGCTGGGTCTGCTTGGCGAGCTGCAGCGACACGACAGCACCAAAGCCGGTGTGGCGGAAATGGCGCAGATGTTGGAGGCGATGCAGCGCCGGCTTCAGGGGGCCGCCGTATGAGGGCAGCGCGCCACGCGGGTGAGGGTCTGTGTGTGTGTGCGCGCTTTTTCGCCCATTTCTGCCTCGCACCTCCTCCACAGCATCCGCAGAAGCGTCGTGGGAGGGGGGCCCTTTGTGTGCCACGTGGCGCAACGCCGCGGTAGGACGACATCTATCTGACACCCCACACCCATGCATCCAACATACATTCTGCAATGGACGCACAGCCACAAAAGACAGGGGGAGCGACCGACGCCTGCTCATATGCTCGGGGGCGACACGCCGGATGCCGCACAGCCGAACACACAAGCGCGGGTGTGAATGGAGGCCTCTGCACTGTACGAGAGTGCCCTCCCCTTCCCACATTCCCCAACACCCACTGCTCCTCTCCTCTCCGCTCACATATTGCCTTATTCTGATCACCTGTGCTTTCACTTTTCGCCCGCCCTCGCCCTTCTTAATTCTGCCCTGCCCCTCTCGCTCTCCCTCTCCGCGCACACGCACGTCATTGTCGTCCCGGACTCTCGCTCTCTTCGGAAATTGAGAGACGGCATTACTGGCGGACTTCTTCACTCAAGCCATGGTGCACGTTTCCCATCGCTCACGCACATCGCACGCGACCATCTTGTCGCTTTCTCCTCTTCACCGGCGCGGTGTGCCCTCTTGATTAGGAGGCCGCGTCGCTGCTGCTCTCGCATTGTGCGGAGCGGGACGTCTTCTTCATCACGGCGGTGGCGGCTTTTCACACGCAACACTTCCGCACCTGCATGATGGCGGCGCCGCGCTTTCTGCACTGGGCGGAAGAAAACGGGGTGATGGCGCAGTCGATTGAGGCGAGCCACCACCGCGCTGACGCGCGACGGATGTCCGTGGATGCTGAAAGCGAGGCGGGGCCGCTGCTGCGTCACCATATTCACTCGACCCACTCAGCGGCGCGACGGTCATCGCTGCCGGCTGCGGCGGGCGTGCCTGGCGTGCAGGAGTACCAGTGCCGCCTTGCCCTCCTCCAGCACGCGTGGTCGAGTGTGCAGATGGGTAAGCGCTTGCAGTTTGGCAAGGACGCGGTCGCCCTTCTCGACTACGCCGAAGACTCTCTGAGCTACCATGTCGGGTGTGCGCTGGCGCTCTTCGGGCTGCCACTGCCGGCTGCCGAGGAGACAGTCATGAATGCCACCGCGTACCTCACAGGCACCGTTGCCGAAGTGACGTCGACGCCCGCACACGCTGTCTCGCCTCGTTCGTTTTCGCTTGCCATGCAAAGAGACCTGTACGCTCTAACGGAGTCGGTGCACGCGCTGACGCTTTTGCACCTGGGCATGGTGGAGCCGGCGATGCAGATGGCAAAGGCCGCCCTTGACAGAGCCGAGGCTCTGCGAACGCGCGGCAGCAGTTCCGTCGACAATGACAAGGATGATGCCCTGCTCCTGGACACGCTGCGCCGCGTTGTGGTGATGGCCGTCACCGCGCTGGAGGACGCCGCATCGGCGCTGGAGGTGACACTGTCGCCGCATCTCCTCGCGTACATTGCGGTGTGCCTGCCTTCTTCGGCGGTCTCTGCGCTGGCGGCATTTGCGTCAGGGCGCAGTCCGAGGCGCACTGCCTGTTATACCCGTCAGACCTGCCCCTGCACGCTTCCACGCGACAGATGATCCCGTTCCACATGAACCGCGCCGTGTATCTCTACCACGCTGGGCAGCTGTGCGGCGCCTGGGATGACGCGTGCTGCGCCGTCGCCACGGTGGACGAGTTGGCCGGCTCCGTCGAGCTTGCCTTCTCCGACTGCTTCTCGCTCCATATGTACTACTTTACCTGCCACGTCGGATTCGCACTGCTTGAGGAGCTCCTGTTAGCCGATCTGGAGGCGGCAAAGGCGTGCCTGTCGCACCCCACCAGCAAGGAGGCCAAGGACAAGAAGGACGCAACGCTACAGGAGGACGAGATTCTCATCAAAGAGATTTTGCACATATGGCAGGACGTGGTGCGGCGCATGCTACACTTCTACCCGCACTCTCGCCTGAATGAGCTGTGCCAGGCGCAGCTGAAGATTATCCGCGGTGAGAAGCACTCCCTGAGCCAGGCGGTGCTGCTAGCCGACTGCTAACCGCACAGCCCAGCGGCGCAGAACTTGCTGGCACTCGCCCTATATGTTGACCACCACGTTCCAGAGGCGGTCGACAATGCTGTCAAGAACCTGCAGGCCTTCCCGCACTCGCGCGAGATCATCCAGATGCACAGCATGCTGCATAAAAAGCGTGTCGTCTATCGGTTTGACTACCGCTGAATTCTTCTGACGAGCTGCAAGCCCGGGTTGGCCATGCACGGGATCACGAAGCGAATGGCGCTCCTCGTCTTTCTGCTGGCGGCCAACTTGGGAGTGTTGTACCTCACCGTCTACGTGAACACCTCTTCCTTCGTCAACTTCTCCGAGGAGATGAAGGTGCTGGCGGTGCGCATGCAGCTGCCCTCGCCGGTGCTGCTCTTCTTTGCGCCATCTTTGTCATCCACGCCATTTTGGCGGCCGCCACCACCAAGAAGTTGATCGGCACGGCCCTCACCGACCTCTTCTTCGTGAAAAGCGCGCTAAACCGTACCCTCTTCTGCCTTCGATGTATTCCGCTGGTGAACGTGGTGAACGCGCAGCTCATCAGATTCGCCGGCAACAACTTCCTCTTCGCGAGCGCCTCCTCCACGTTTGCTCTGTACTTTTTCCTGAGCATGCTCTTCGGGCCTTTTACAACACACGTCTGGTTCCTGCCGTCGGTGGACGAGCCGGACGTAGTCGTGATGCCGTGGTTGACGATCCTCGGGGTCGGCACCGTCGTGGCGTTCTTCGTGCTGGTGCCTCATATTATTCTTGCCGTGCTGGAGCCGTACATGTTTGCCATCTTCTACGCGCCAACGCCGCGACCTGGATTCGAGACGGGCGAGCTGCCGCCGCGGAGCAGTATCCGTGAACGGCTGCTCCTACACCTGCACTATAGCCAGTCGATGCCGCCGCGCTTCAAGGTCGGCAGTGGCTCCCGCTTCCTCCACATTTGCTGCCTGAAGTAGCTTTACTACCGCTCTCACAGCTCCATGGAGACGCGCTAGCTGGAGGAGTCGAAGCTGGAGGCGGAGAGGTACCGTGTGCTTCCCATGAGTGAGGACAAGGAGGCGCGTGTGCTCTTCTCGCATATCTCGCCAACACTGATGTGCGCGGCGCTGACGAGCACAGAGTTGAATCCCGCTTCTGGCTCGCCGCCACGTGGCTCCGTCGCGGTGGTGCCAGACAAGTGCGGCAGTGCTGCTGAAGCCTCCTCGCCTCTGCGCATGAGCAATCTCGTCTTTGGGCGTGACACCGTTTCCTCCACGCCTCCCAGCGCGTGAACGTCACTTCTCTCGCCGCCGCCCTGACGGGATGGCGCTTCCATGCGAGCAGCAGCGCCGCCGCCCCACGCACCGAGGATGTGAAGTGGGGAGCGAAAAGCCACACCAGCAGCACAGGCACATCCGCCTCACCGCCGCCGCAGAGGAGCGACGAGCACTGAAATGACACACGTGAGGCCGGTGTATCGACCGTCGACACGCTACGGCCGCAGCTGAACTGCGCCGCACGACTGCGGCGACCACCACGGAAAAAAAAAACGACAACCTCCATCGTGGGCGCTACCTCGCAGTCGTCTTCGAGGAATGCGGTGACTGACGGCGAGGAGGGCGACACCCACTTCCACTCGAACGCCTCTCAAGATGGCTTCGATGGGAATGACGAGAGCGAGGATGTGGAGGGGGAAGTGTGGTCTTCGAAGATGTGCACCACATTGCTCCCCCTGCGCCGGAGGTGGATGCCTCCGCTGGCTCCTAGCAGGCAGCGTTGGCCAACCACCACTACCCCGGCAACTTCGTCGGGTACATCGGCGGAGGCCGCTACAGATGGGATAGCCAACACGGCAAATGGATGCGACGTGTCGAGACGGCGCCATACATACCCGTGCCCCACGCCGAATCTCCGGCGACTCCTCTGTTCACCGAGCACAGCGGAGGACGCGCATCCGTCCCTCTCAATCTTGTACGCACACCGGCTCGTACGCACAGGCGCGCACAAGCGCTTCTTCGGGCATCTTTTGCTGCTCGTTATGCATTCTTTTCTCTCTCTGCAGCAGCGCGCGTGGACTTTGCGCGTTGGGTGTTGCAGCTCCCGGGGTCTGCGTGCGCACTGTCTCTCCCTCCCTCCCTCTCCCCCTCTCCCTCTCTCGCGCCATCGCGCTGTAAAAGACGCCATTATGCTCTTCATGCTCGGATTTGTGTGACTTTCTATTCTTTGGATGCTTCTCACTCATGTGTACATATTATGTGGGGTGTGCGTTGCGGTGGTGGTGCTGGGCTGAACGGCAATGTGACCTTCTCTTTCTCTGGCCCTCTCTAACGCTCACCTTCCCCCTCCCCCGATCTCTGCGCACAGCAGGTGTAGTGTGCGACGGCGGGCATCAGCGCCGTTCTCGGCTGGCCGCGTGTCTTCCCCAGCCCTCTTTTTTCGCTTGTCTCCTTCGTCCATTATACATGCGCACGCGCCCGTATCTCCTTGTCTGGATGGGTGTTTGCTGTCCCACTCATTCCTGTGTGTCAGCGTGCGCCTCCGCTGTCTCTCTCCAAACAAACTGTTGGGACGGTGCACTCGGGACACTCGTAAGCGCCACGGGCCAACCAAAATCTCTCCCTCCCTCCCTCCTTTTCATCCCCCCATGATGTCGCGGATTCCGCTAATGCGACCACTCATGAGCAGGGCATCTCAATTCACTTTCTGCTTCAACGCATCGCGTGGCCAGCAGTTCGAACACCTACGAGAGCAGCTCGAACGACGTCACTCCTTGTTACTTGTCTTTGCCCCCCCCCCCCGCCTCACTCCTACGCATCTCTCTCTACCACCGACTGCCCCCCTCCCCCTCAGACGCTCAGTACGCGCTCGAGGTCTCAGTCAGTTTCGCACCCACACGTCCATCGGCCTCTGCGAGTTTTACCACCGCTGGCACTGCACAAATAGCTCGAAGGGTGACGTCATTGATTGAGGACAGAGACACACATCTTCATAGGAGGTGGTGCTTGAACTTTCTATTTTCCCCTCTCCCCCGGCATGTCGGCCAAGGCGATGCAAGCTTCATCCGGCATATCGCCGTCTACCGGCGGCATCATCCCTGCCGCTGTGCCGGCTTCTGAGGGTGCCAAGTCACAGGCATCCTTCGCGGTCATTGGCAGCAGCGTCAGCGATGGACGCCGCCGCATGCAGATTCCGTGGCGGCAGATCTCGAATCAGCAGCTCGACAGCATCTGCCGTGCTCTGCTGGATCGCGAGTTCGACACCCCTATCCACACCATCGACCTCATGGATAACCAACTGGGGCCTACAGGGGCGGTGAAGATTGCCTCCTGCCTCGAATCCTCACCGGTGACGGAGGTGTTTATCTGCTACAACGACATTGGCAAGGAGGGGTGCGACGGGCTGGCTGGGGTGGTGAACCTGTCACACAGCTTGCAGGTTCTCGATATCCGCGGTAATCACCTATCCGCGAGCGACGTGCATCGCCTGCTGCGCTCCGTCTCCATGTCCACGGCGCTTTCGCGGCTGGGATTGGCATCGAACAGGCTAGGCCCTGAGGGGGCGGCGCTCGCCGCGAAGGCGCTGGAGCGCAACACGTACCTGTCCTCGCTGGACCTCTCCGTGAACGAGCTGGGCCCGAGTGGTGCGGAGTGTCTTGCCGGCATCCTACGCAATTCTGTATCGGCGCTGCGGGTTCTGCAGCTGCATGGCAACTATCTTGGTCCAACGGGCGTGATAGCCATCTGCGATGCCGTGAGGACGAACAAGGAACTCAGACGGTTGACACTGGGGAACAACCACGCCACAGACGAGGCCGCCGGCGCCGTTGCCGCGATGCTCGAGGCCAATGACACCCTCGAGGAACTCGACATCCGCCTGAACACGCTCACGGCAAACGGTGTAAGGACGATTGTGCAGCAGGGTCTTGCCAAGAACACCTCCCTCGCTGTGCTGTCGCTCTCCGGAAACGAGGTTGGCCCGGTGGGAGCGAACGAGCTCACGCAGGTTCTCACCTCCCACCAGCGCAGCGTTCTAGAGCAGCTGGACTTGAGCTCTTGTGGGCTGACCGCTAGCGGCGGTGCACGCGTTGCTAGCTTGCTCAGCACGTCTATGTCCCTTAAGGAAATCAATCTTAGCGACAACGCTCTCGACGACGAGGCCGCGGTGCGCCTCGCACAGAACATCACGGATGGCATCACGATTTCCGTCGTCGATGTCTCCTGCAACAAGATCGGCGAGGAGGGTGCCTCACAGCTCATCGATGCAGCGCTGCGGAATGCGCAGCTTGTGGCGCTGGTGACGAACGGCAACAACATCTCACGCGCTGCCCAGAAGAGGCTGGACAACTTGCTGGAGGAGCGATTGGCCAAGAACCGCGTAGCAGGTCCGCAGACGGCACTCTGCCAACAACAAAAACTTCCCTATCAGCAGCACGCTGCCCTTTCCGCCGCTGCACCGACGGCCGCCGCATAAGAGAAGGGCAGTGTACAGCGTACAGAGAGGGATCCGTTGCGGCGGTGATGGCTCTCGCACCGCCTAGTTTCTCCCTACTCCTTCGCCTCCTCCTCCTGAGCGCATATGCCCCAACGGGTCAGACGACACGGAGTGTGACCGCGTCGGTTATGTGCTGAGCCCATGGCGTTGCGCGCTTCTTCGTGGCTGGCCCCGCTGAGCTCGAGGTGAGCGCTGCGTTTCAGTGACTGCCGCTGTGGGTTGCTGCCGATGTACATAACATGGCTTTTGGTTTTCTTCTTCCTTCTGCGCCTCCGAGAAGGAACGCTAAAGCACGCGAATGGGAGCAGGATGCATGGATGGAATACGAAAGGAGGGGGTAATGGATGGATGGGTGCGGTGGTGGGGGGCACCCCAACAATGGCAGGAGAGGGAGAGGGGGAGGAGAGGAGACCGAGTATGCATCCACGTGCCCCGCCCTCCCACGGAGTCTCTCTCCTGTCGGCGAGTCACGTTAAGGGCCGTCTATCACGCGCCCCCCTCCCTTGTTGATGTTCGCTCTGCTTGTCCTCCTTTTTCTTTGCCCTGCTGTGGAACGTACACGAGCGTCTCTGTCCTTGTTGTTCGCGTGGGCGCCTGCCGACGCTGCGTAGCGAATGCCATGACGGTATGGCTCACCATGCTGCACGGTGCCCGCATCTCTCTCTTTCCCCCTTTTTCGCCCTGCGCTACCTCCGAGTGGCATCTTGCTTGAGGCGGCACGGAAGAGAAGGGTGCTCGTAGCGCCTCCATTCTTTTCCTCCTCCCATCCAATTTTCCCTCCTTCCTCCCCCTCCCTGCGCACAGCTCTCTCTCGTCCGCGGAGGCGCTCGGAGGTTATGTGGCATAGCTGCGAGCGCGTGTATATGTCAGGTGCGTGCACTTTTCCCAGATTGCTCCCATCCTCGCTCTCTATGTCTACCCGCTCGCCGCCGCCTGAACATGTCTGTCACGTGGACTGTTCTGCCCACGTACTCGTTCTGTGTGTGTGTGTGTGCCTCCGCCTATGACGCTCTGGGCGCTTGCGCTTCCTCTTCCTCACTGTACGATGCAGCACGCGTCTCGTTGTGCGTTGTTGCTCTTGCAGAACGTTGTCGTTGAATGCAGCTGGGCTGCCTGGCCCTTCCGACAGCTCCTTCTCCATTCGCGCTCACCTCGTGACAGGTCTTCCGCTCTGTCTGTCCCTCCGCAGCTGCCTGCCGCTCGGCCTCTCGCCGCACGCCCCCACTCGTTGTGTGGGCTTGCGGATGGCACAGCAGCAGCGAGGAGAGACGCGGAGCATGTGGGGGGCCGCGGCGTAAAGTTTACCGTGCTTCATCTCATGCTGACCGAGGCGCGCACGCATACGCGCTCACAAATGAGGACAACGATCTCCAAGGCAACAGGCCACGTTGCCGACAGGCATCACCCCTCTCCTGATCTCTACACCCCCCCCACCCCACCTCTGTCTCTTTCTTTTTCTTGTCCGCGCGCACGTGTGTGCTTGAGCGCTTGCTAGCAAGTGCACCCTACCCCCTTCACACACACGCACACACAGAGGCCTCGCCGTCTCACGACTCGCGTCATGTTTCGTACATGGATGAATCCCGAAGACCTTGCTTCTCTCGATCGAGCCATAGAGCGCACCATCACGCATCAGCTGAGCAGCAGCTTTGCCCAGCCGCGGACAAGAAGCACATCTTATGCACATCCGGCCCCCGAGGGGCATCCGACACAGTCGTCGTCTGACGTCCCAGCTCCGTTGCCCAGCTCGCTGAGCGGCGACAACGCGCCGCCACATTTCTTCCCTTACAATCACCCCAGCCGCATGCCGGCTGCTCGAAAAGAGCCCCACACGCCAGCGGGAGGGCCACACTTGGCAACTCCGCACGGGCAGCTCGATCGAACCCCTCGCCGTGGCAACATGGGCAAGGCTGCTGCCAACGTGGCGAACAAGCTCTCCCCTCACCCGGCGCGTCGCGATGACGGAAAGGCGATGGATGGGCGGCACCCACGGTCGCCGCACAACGGGCGCAGTGACGTGTGCTCAAGCCGAACCCATGGCGCACCGCGGCCACAAGCCAACCGTCACCACGGTAGCCGTCGCCGACGCAGCAGTGATTCTAGCGCTGATGACGAGGATGGCCACCGTAGCATTGGCTCCGGCGCGCGCCGCCCTCGCACAGAGACCGACTCGGTGCTCGTGGCAGCAGCCTTGGGCCCTTCGCCCGTCTTGTCATCCTCGCTGGGGATCTCATGTGAAATTGTCCAGTCGCTGATACCCCCCTCCTCTCTCGCCAGATGCATCCTTGCCTTCGACGCGAAGCTGATCGAACTCCTCTACTGTCTCTCCCCTACGTCCGAGGATCGCGAGACGAAGCTGCGCGTGATCGATGACATCCGCACGACGATGCAGCGAGCCGGCATGGATATCCAGATCTACGGCAGCCTCTGCACTGGGCTCGTGATACCGGCAAGTGACGTGGACTGCGTCCTCATGCGCAGCGGCGATGAGCAGATCGCTAGTGCCATGTCAGCGAACTTGTCCTGCGCGATGCTTACAATCGCCTCCGCGGCCACCGGCTCCGTGCCTCCGAAGAGTCTCAAGGGGCCCCTCTCGACGGCTGTTCGGATCGTGGCGGAGCGCATGCGGAAGAGCCAGAGCTTCATCCACGTAACCTCGATTGCCCACGCGAAGGTGCCAATAGTGAAGTGCCGCCACCGCCGCGATGACGTAAAGGTGGATCTGTCGTTCGAACAGAGCGGCTGCGTGTCCTCCAACTACCTGTGCGAGCTGCTCTGCGCGCCAGGCAACGAGATGGCGCGACCGTTGATCGTACTCGTGAAGGCACTGGTGAACAACTGCGGCCTCGACGAACCGAGCATGGGCGGCCTCGGCTCCTTCCCGATCTCGCTGCTCGTTCTCTGGTACCTGCAGCAGTGCGTGCGCACCCGCTTCTCGGCGGAGCTGCAGCGGAGCATTGGCGCCCTTCTTGCCGGCTTCCTCAAGTACTACGGTACCGAGTTTGACTTCCGCCGCCTCGGCATCGACTACGTGCAGCAGAAGACGTTCACCAAGCCACCGGCCGATGAGCTCTACATTGTGAACCCCATCCGCCCCGAGACAAACTGCGCAAAGGCGGCTACCCTCTTCGCCACGCGCGTCATGCCGCTCTTCCAGCGAGCCTCGGCCACATTTGTGGGCCTCCTCGACGCCAACGCCTCCCCAGCGACAATGGAGTCCCAACTGCTTCACTACTTTGCCAAGGCCACGTCGGATGTGCGGAACTGGCGGGACGTGTCGCGGCGGGCGGCGAGGGAGCCGCATCTCGTGCAAAACATGTGGGACGCAGAAACGAACATGTACGTTGGGGGTGTGCTGTGATGATGCAGCCGAGGTAGACTGGAAAAGCTCCACGGCGAGTAAAAGCTCCTGCAGACACTCACAACTCTCGGCGCAGGTGGCGAAGACCACGGCGACCGATGACGCTGGCGGCAAGTGTGTGTCTGTGTGCGAGTGCCATCAAACACCCCCGCGGGTGTGCTTCACGTGCGCGCCCATGGCGTGGTGATGGGCTCCTAATATGGTGAGGGAGGTCTCACAGCAGATCCCGTGCGCCTGGAAGCAGGAGCGGGCGGTGGGGGTAAAGCGTAGTGACTTTCGACCTTTTCACTCGCACCCATAAAACCTCCCTTTGCCCTTTCTCTGCCTGCCCCACTCCCTCACCCCTGTCGATGTACCCCCCTCTCCCCCGCCAAGTCGCTTGCCTTCCCTCCTTCCGCCCCTTCCTAGGGTTTCCCGCCGCGCCTAGTCTCTGCTCTCTGATGTTGGCGATACTGAAGGACATGAAGCTGGCCCCGTTGTGAAGCGGGAGTGGGTGGGCCGGTTGGTGGAGGGAGGAAGCGTGACATCACAGCCAAGCAGAGGCACAGGATATGCGGGAGAGTGTTGATCAACGATGTGCAGCAGCTACCTCTGGTACGCGCACACCCACCCACCCACCCACCCACCCACCCACCACACACACACACACACACAC